>NC_139232.1:92627666-92780166 GCF_977018435.1 Lepisma saccharinum | reverse complement strand
CAAAAATTATAGTCTGAATACTGCTGGAGAATATTGCATATTGTTTAACGACAAACATTATGGCAGAATACCTGGATTGGTACAGATATTTCTTTACGAATATCCTTAAATCCACTTCATTGATTTATTGTTAATGTAAAGCCTTTACATTAACAATAAATCAATGAAATGGATGTAAGGATATTCGTAAAGAAATATCTGTACCAATCCAGAGTATAAAATCGTCTTATACTAAATTACAAGAAACTTTAAATAAGATGCAAGTGTAAGAGGAACATTTCAATGAATCAAGGTTCAAATACAAGTTTTTTAAAATATATCCAAATAGAAAGTGTTCTATTGGAACGATGCACTTCTTTTAAAAAATAAATACGTCCGTGAACAGAATTATCGTCCAATTTAGTTCTATTGAAGAGCGCCTAAACTAGATTATCCTGAACATAGAGGTCAATTAAACCAAGTGAACTCGTAATCAGAATGTAGGATAACGTAAAAGGTGTGGAAAGAAGAAGTGATGTAGACATTGGCGACAACTAATTCCAGTGATAAATCTGCATTCACCTGTTTCCTGTTTATAGCCCCCCAGGTGATACAGCAGTGAAGGCAAAATTTATGTCCCGAATTTGCCAATCGGCGTGGAGATTTCGATCTGACATCACGAAGAAGGGAAACGTGGCGGAAAATAGGTCAATAGGGAGAAGGGATTCTACAGGGTGTAATGAAAAGACGGAAGACATTAAATACAGACGGGGTTGACGGGTAGCTTGAGTAGGATCATCCATACAAAGAATCCAATTTTATTAATAATACTAGCATACCTAATGTTTATTGTGTGCGTATTTTGTTACCCTGATTACAGGTTTTTAGTATGAAACATGTTCAGAATTTTCTAATGGCAGCTATATACCATATTGGAGTATTGTTTTGAATTGTTGTCCGCTTTATGCACAGAAAGGCTAATCGAGACAGGACCTACAGTTTAATGTTGGAACCGAACCACTGTGCCGTGAGTCTCCACCGGGTATCGAACCCGTGACCCCTTGTTTACAAGGCGTCGACGTTACCACTACCGGGAGACCTTTTGAGTATTGTGTTGAGTTACCTAGAGAGTTAGCGAGGTCCAGTCGCTACACGACGCACTACTCGCTACACTAGGAAGTGTGGAAAAAGTTTACCGACAGGTGCTAACATGGATCAGTCGTCGGCGTAATATTCCAAGCGATTTAAGGCTACACTTTTTCCTATTTAGGGCAGTTGCACTGGTAACACTAACAAGGTTAGTGTTAACCTGGTGTATGACGTTACTGCTCCGAATTTCTTGAAGACAGGTGAGAGTAGGAACCATCCTGCTTTGGAGTGAGGTGTCTAAAACAAGTTAAGACACCTAATTTAATTTTATTGGAATAATTTTTTTTTCAGGTAGATAATCACAGCCTTTAGTTGAAATTATATGTTGCACCGAACTGAGAGTTGAGAAAGAACTTTGCGTGCATTGGGTGCAATGGATTAAGAATCATGGAGTCATCCAGGCAAAATCGAGGGCAGGCTAAGCTCAATCGGTAGTAGGAGAGTACCAAGCCCAAGAACAAGACTTAAGAGAAAGCAACTAAGAGAATTCAGCCATCTCATATTAGTCAGACCTTGTAGATTATGTAGTCTGCTACTCTTCTCCTCCGCCTCTTCCTCCTTATTGAGCTGACTGCTTGGCTACAGGCGCCTAGGTGGAACCAGGTCCTTCACAGCTGACATCCGACATTAAACTGTGCAACTGGCCGCGTATTAGCTACTTTATATAGGTTGCGATAGCAGCATAAGCGGGTGGTGAAAATCTGAACTACACGTGACGTCAAGTCTCAGTGTAGAAAACCCAGTTCTTAGTAGGAATTGCAAAGCACGGAATTTGTAGTGTTTGGACATTAAAATCCCTAACATAAAAATCATTAGAAACGCGTGATAATACAAATTGAATGCAAATGTGCTGGCAATTATACGTTACATTAATGAAAATAGTAAACCACGCAGGATCTTCTCCCACATTTCAGATAAGCAAATCAAAGATAAAAATTACACAACTCACGCACAAAAGTAAATGAGAGTTGATAGAAAACTGATTGCGTAGATCTCGCAGGATCGTTTCACATAATTTTTACCATTACATACACACATTGCTTAAGGTGAAAACAATACGAATGTGACGACAATGGGTAACTGTTATCACTTACATCAGATTTTAACTGTCATAACTTACGTCAGATTTATATTTGTATGTAATTTCATACACTCACATTGTACAGATGCGTGTAGTTAACTCGTTTTGCCGCTAGAGAGGCGTGATTAATTTTGCGCAGTCACTGATCAGGAACACTTACGTACAAGAGACAAAAATGATAATGAAACCTTGAGAAAAATAAGGTAAAATTGAAAATTAGTAAATATAGTTATTAGCAATCCTGATCAACATGAAAAAAATCTCTAAAAATTCTAAAGACTGCATCTCTCATTCTTGAGGCAATCGTGGTTAAAATGAAGAAAATGTATTTTGTTTCACTTAACTGTTTTGAAAATCAATATAGAGTGTTACTATACAGTTCAGTGGAGAAGTTATTTTATATAGTAGCATATTGTTAAAATACTAACCCAATTATCTTTTCTAATATTCAGAACATGAGATGAAACTAACTACACTAATGTTCTTGACTGTCTAAAAATGACATTCGAGGAAGATGTTTTGAAAAATTATGGAACCGTCTTCAGTTTTCCGTTAATTTGTTCTGTCTTTCAATGTCATATTAGTTATGTACTGCCATAATCCTTTCAAAAAAGAGATTTCCTTTCTGACGGAATGTCATTCCAAACGATCCTGGGCTATTTTTGGCAGTCTTGATCTGACTGAAGAATCCTGGAAGTCGACGTGACGAGAAAAACAAAAAAGAATGAAAGCAAATGCGATTTGGAGGAACATCGTGGTTGATGGATAGCTGCGAAGCTCCGAGAATGGAGTTGGAAGTTAAGCATACAAGAAAAATGGATTCCTCTCCATATGCTAAATTTTTCTTTCGTAGTTTTCTCTTTCTTCAGTAAACAAGATGACCAATGAGAACGTACGTAGAAAAAACAAAAGAATTCTAGAGATAGATGGCGCACTTGTATTTTTGGTCCTTTCGCTTCCTTTTCTGTTATGTTCCTAGGATAACGTGCAAAGAATTTAAAGTATTAAGAACCTTTATTTAGCATTATTGCTCGTGTAGATTACGGTTGTCATAAGCATTTAAAAGTGTTTTTTAATATAACGTTTCAGGAGAGCACACGCTCCTTTCATCATACATTTATTCTTAGTTTGTTCTCCATGCTGGTTTGATTGATAGGGCTGGGGTTTTAACTCAACTTTATGCACTGTAAGGCTAATCGGGACTGGACCTACAGTTTAAAGTTGGATCCGAATCACTATGTGCCTCCACCGGGTATCGAACTCGGGACCCCTAGATTACAAGGCGATGACGCTACCACTACGCCATCGGGGAGGCCACCTTCAATGCTGGTAAAACACTAAACTATACCAGGAATAATTATAAAATGCAAGCAAGACGTACATACAAGAAAAAATACTTTCCATAGCATCGATCATTCTATATAATCACAACTGCCAAGTTTACTCATGTAAAAGGCCTCTTTTCGAAGTACATAATTTTCTCGTTTGATTTCCAACAGCTTGATTGATTGATTTGATTTATTTTACTTCGCTTTTCTACCACTTTTGGCTAACCGTTAAGATGAGCATGAGGGATGATATGAAACTGATGAAGGGACATTCAGAAAGAACACCAACGCCCAGGGCGGGAATCGAACCCGGGACACCTGGCGTATTAGCGCGCTGTTCGAACCACTCCGCCACGGAGGACGGCGATTTCTAAACAGGCGCCCAGTGTGTAGTACTGATGATATTACCTTCAGTGTAGCCGTGATCAAGATGTGTAGAGTCCTACTTCCCTACCCTCTATGTGGCTTCATGGTACGGTGCAAAGGATAAAATATCATACATCTTGTCAATCAACGTCAATCCACTAATATTAGTTCGGTATGCTTTACACTGTTCCAAGAAACACAGATAGAATCAACATGAATATCGAAGAACTTTTCTTCAGTTGCAAGAGTCAAAATTCCACAAAATGCAATACCATGCATGTTTGAGTCAGCAGCACACAAACCTCATAATCTGTAAAATTATGACACTCTCCTAACCTGAGAGAACTTACATGTTAGTCAATAACCGTTAGGCAGGAATAAACATTTGCGTCACAATATAATTGACGTCATAACATAAGAAATGTATTCGGTTTTAAATTCAATATTGTAAATGTCGGGTTACTCGATTAGACAAAGGCGTAACAAATAGGCATATTGAATGGTATCGTTGTCAATACAATTTTGGGGATAGCTTTACCGAGATTCTTTGTTGCTTTAAAATGTTGATGTTATTCTTCCCCAGATGATTTTTAATAAATCGTTTTCGTCATCATTATGTCAAACATTCTTTCTTGTATTATTCATCTCAATTAACCTTTACGGACTTCTTTAGAAGAAATTTGATGTTAGTGACTAAAATAAAAATTTTCCTTCATGTCTAATAAAAGGACCACATAATAATAGATTGTACGCACAAAAATTACGAATCAAATTAAGTATAACCTGTTTATATTACCTATTTGAAGGGAGCACCTAAAAATGTTAATGTATAACGTTAATTTTGTAAATATTATACTATCGGTTTACATGTACTGTATATCTGACTATAATAGGATGTTATTTTTTTGATGATGAGCATTCAAATATGAAATTTACAACGAAAAAACTTACAAAATCTTATTTCATGCAACTACTGCCATCTGATATTTAGAATTATGATCAATACTTGGAAAACACTTCCGGTTCGTGTGTCAGAAATGTTGCGAAGTCTCTTGTGCTGATATTAAACAACCAGTAAACCCGAAAGAGTAGAAACTTGTTCCTACTGTTGTGTTTCATCTTAACAGTCCATTTAAAAGGTTCTTTAAGAGCGTATTTATGCTTCTGGACCGTTTCCAGGTTTGTGGAAATCCAATAGGGAGAATGCAATCGCGCGGAAAACGAACATCGGTTGACCGAGTGTGTAGTATTTTACAACTTAATTTCGTTCCACATGGCAACACTTCCATAGAATTAAGTTTTTTATCTTTTTCAGACAGAGATTCGGTTACGTTATGATACTTTACACAATTTCTGCACTTCTGTGGCCTGGCTACATGATAACGGGCAAAGATCTCGTTGCACAATGCCGGGAAGGGGTATGGAGGCCTTGGATGTATGGTTCGTACATTCCAGATCTCGGTCATAGCGGAGGTGATGTGAACAGCACCACGACTTTACCTCCAAAGTTTCCCCCAGGTGCAGATTCATGAGAGACATGGTGAAGTCCAGAGCAGGGAATAGAACCAGGGACCTCTCGAGTGGTAGTCAGATGCTCTGTTAACTTGACTAGCATGTGTTACTGCCTAACTACAAGAACTAGTATGAAGTACAGTTGGGAATATGTGTTTCATATAATTTCAGATATTCATATCACATTCACTGTGTTGTAGAGCAAGATCTGGTATTATCGTACACTAAGGTAGTATGAGACAAAGTGATTCAATCTCAGAGTGTAGATTTTGGTACAAACTTTCGTCACTATGCTATCCGTATCTTTGTAAGCTATTTATAATTTGATGGCAAAATATTAAAATTGGATTTTTTATGATAACATGACAAAATTAAATACCATTATATAGGTGAATGCAATACACAATCTGTCAACTTAAACAAAGACACATATTCACAGCGTGTGACATGAAAGCGTACAATATTATTATGCTCATTTAACCATAGTTTTGTATCATCGAGTCCTGGACAATCAACATTCTTTGCTAGGATGCATAGCACAAAAACCTTGATTCATGGTTACTATTGACAATAATTTTCACTTTCAAATAACAAGCTGAAAGCATGGTAACAGGGATGCAATAAGCATCATCCTGTCGTGTTTAAATTAATGACACAACTTATAACATTCACAAGATGTATTCATAATCCCCATAAACCCCTTTTATACACCTTATACGTCGCTGATTTATCAAACACCATCAGCCATTGTAATATAGCCTACATTGTTACGCGGATGATACGCAGTTGATGATATCGTCATCACCATCGGATTTGTTAAACAAGATAGATAATCTAAACAATGATTTACATACCCTTAACAAGTGGCTCACTGCAAACGGGTTCGCAATTAACCAGAATAAATGCGTATACACAATTTTAGGCTCTAAGTATTATCTTGAAAAAGTAAATTATGATACAATTAACATCAAAATTAAAAACCAAAACATAATTTATGCAACAACCGTTAAAAATCTAGGCCTTACTTTTGATCCCAAACTTTCCTGCGCAGGCATATTTCAGCGCAATGCACAAAAGCGCTAACAATAATGAGATCACTCTACAGGAGGAGAGACTTTTTCACTAAAGAAACGAAATTATATCTCATCGAAACTCTAATATATCCTATTTTCGATTACTGTGATGTGGTGTACGGCACGAATTTACAACGTAAAATATCGAACAGAATACAAAAAATACAGAATTCTTGCATTCGTTACGTTCTCTCGATCAGGAGAAATCAGCACATCCTACCCTTGCTCAATACATACAAAATCCTTAACATGTCTAGGCGACGCCTTCTGCATCAGTGTTCTACAATATATGAAGTATTAAAATTGCAAACACCTAGCTATCTCCACGAGAAACTGGAATTTAGAAATTCCATACATCCATACAATACTAGAGGTCGGCGAAAAATCGACATTCCCCGCTACTCTGCTATCAGTTTCGAAGGCTCCTTCTCCCTCTGGTCTGCAAAGGTTTGGAATGCTCTTCCCGATTATGTTTCTTTTGCTACAACACGCAAAAACTTCAAAGAACAAGTCGTATTATTTTTATTGCAAAGACAACAATTGAGCATTAGCTCGTACGGCTAAGCAACAGGAATCAAGTAAAGTAAAACCATGTATTTTGCAAACACTTACCTGACACAACGAATATTTATTTCATCCTGTGTGCATTCTATTTTAGTATCGATATCGAAATTGCGTATGTACACTTGTGTATGTGTGTGTGTGTGTGTGTTTGTGTGTTAATGTATCTGTCATTGTATTCTCTTATAATTTTATTATTTTTCATTTATGTCAAATTCATTCATGTTATGTTATTTGATTTCAGTATTATTCAGTATTATAAATGTATGTATTGTAACTTTTATTCACCAGAGTTAGGTGGTAGAGCAGCCCAAGGCTGAATCTCGCTCTGTAGTAAATAAAAAGACCTTTTCAATTCAATTCAAAGTCTTCATAAATCTGACTTCACCACTGGATTCCTGGTGAAATTCTAGCCCAAACCCATACCCCACATGCCCCCCTTCCCATTTAAAGAAATTAAGTTGGATCCAAGATGGCTGTCACCAAGATGGCGGACGTTGTCCCCCTTATGCCTAACATATTACTACCCTAAGCAATTGCTGCAATCAACACTCCCTTTCATTTTATAAGGGGTGGTCAGGGACTTTTGACTCACCCTATATATAAGGGTTCTTAGCCTTCAGTGGTATACTGTATAGTACCGCACAGATTTTGTCCTTTTCGGTAGAAGACAAAAATGTCAGTGGCAATCTGAAGTTTTTACATTGTAGTTTCATCATAACTGCAGGATAAAACGGCATGTCTGGTTATTTTACGGCGCGCTTCTACCTCTCTGGGTTAATTGTAATGATAAAAATGAATCTTAAATTGATTATACACGATGTCTACCAAAATAAGAAATAAAAAATTCTTGACTTTTATCTTTACGTCTTTTCATTTTTCTTAACCTTTATTTATTCAAACCCTACTTAGGTAAAGTTTGAAATTAGCAATTAAGGAAATGAATATACATTTAATAAACAAAACTTACCAAAAGGCCAGTTAATATAAAAACTGAAGTTTTATTTATCAAGAGAAGTCACTAACATATTCTTTATCTATTAATGCATTCTGTACTGCATCTGGCGTATGGACTCTCAAGCAACATAATCTTATGTCGAACTTGTGTTGTCGTCCCTATACATTTGTGATTACCACCATTCATTCACATCTTCGCGATTAGCCACAGAGTCAGAAAAGTGAAGTAAAATAAACTAAATCAATCAGCCAGCCATTGTGATACCCGTAGCAAGAATTCTTCACCACAAGTCGAATTTCTTGACTTTTTATTGACTTCTTGACCTACTTGTTAATTTCTTTACTTTTTCTTGACTTTCATGTCTCTTTGACTAGTGGACACCCTGTTATATGCATTAAGGAACAAGAAACAAAACCAATTCTTTACACAGGGTTTCAACCTAGGACCTCTGACTTCGTAACACGCCCAATAACCACTTAGTTAAACCACAACGTTTCCATGGATACTTGCTCTTTTAAGAGCAAGAGGAAGATTCAATAAGCCAACGGAACCTGGAACCAACGACTGGAACTACTACGTAGAAACATTTTAAAATGAGTGTGGGCTGCTACTGTTTTCTTTCATCTCTTTGGGTCTAGGACAACTCTTTAAGCAAACTCTGTATTTTCAATTCAGCAGTGTCTCCACCCCTGCATCTCTCTCTCTCTCTTTCCAAGTTTCGCTCCCGTGATGGTAATATTCTGGTAATGGCAAGGCATTTACGTCAACTCCTAACAGCCAAGTTGAATATTTACTGCATGGCTTATCAAAAGAAATGCAGCTATGGGAGACGGAAAGAACGATATTCACTCTGTACTTGTCATAAAAAAGATTTTCTCTTGTCTCGGGGAAAAGTGTCCGTGGAGATCTCCCCTTTAAAGAAACCGTTTCGAAAAGTCATACAGGACATATCCAGATTTTTCTTTATATATCTATAAATTGAGCTTTATTTTTAAGGGTGTGTCTGGGAAGGGCACGAAACAATATTACCAGATACAAGAACGCCCACATTTCCTCTACTCCATGCTTATCGTCTCTTTCCGCATTCTTATGCAGTTTCTCTACATCATCACTTTTGGGAAAGCGTCCTCGAACCCCTTTTCCTACGCCCCAAATGGACTATTTCTTCCGCGCACGCATCTACGCAAGTGGCCATCGCATTATGCATTCAACGAACGCACTCCGCACAAAAGCAATAGGCGTTTAGCATAGCTTTGTCTTCCTAGTTCCGCAACGAAAATGAGATGGCAGCACCGTGCCGGTTCTGTTTCGTAACCGGAACTGGAAAAGATGTAAAAAGATTTCTGTGACCTTTTTATTTATATATTGCAAAATATTGTGAGACTAACGATCACCAAGGCATCTATCAGGTATATGTGTAAAACGAGATACCAATGAACTTTAGGGTGCAATAATGCTTGCTGATTACTGTTTCTGATTACTGGTATTCAAGAAAGGAATTCCAAATGTCACAGACGAAATATGCAATTGCGAACCTTGGACGATCTTTTTTATGTATGTAAATTCAAATTTCACCTGGTTGTCGCAACAAGCTACGTCATGGAGAACTAGTTACATGTTGAAATGAGTTCTAATGAGATCGGCTATATTCCCTCTTGTACAGAACAAGTTTCATTTTATTAACTAGTGTAATTAATGTCATAATCCACACAAAACAGTCCTAAGATTAATAAAACAAGTGAAGTCGTTAACATTTCACGTCATCAGAAACTGACGAAATTAAAATACAGTTTGAGTTTTGGTTTCAAGTCCACTTTATGTACAAATAGGCTAATCGGAACTGGAACTACAGTTTAAAGTGTGATTCGGACCACTAGCTACCTCTGTGGCTCTACCAGGAATCGAAGAAGGGACCCCTTGATTATAAGGCGACGACGTTATCACTACGCCTTCGGAAGGCGAATAAAAATATATTGTCCTGAAAATAGAGGACATAACGTGTTCGTCTGCTGACATTCCATCATTAATATGAAAAAAAAACATATGAAAAATTTAATGATTTTTATTGTTTATGTACAAGTATCCTTCAAGGGTATGAAATGTGCCAATTCACTGCGTGTTTCCGGTTGCTTGGCCTCCAGGATACGATGGCTGCGAAATTCAATGTGCACTTTCGTCCAAGGCTATACGAGGATAAGGTACAAATGGAAGGTGCGAGGAAAAATATAAGAGAAATTCGGAAAATTTTTGCAATCAAGGAACGTTTCACGGAATTAGACTCAAGTTGGCTGAAAATTAGAAGAGTTGCAGAAGAATTAAAGAGCTCTTTGAGAGTCTGAGCAATTATCTTCGTTTCTGCCCCCGAATCACGTGCCAGCAATTAGTGATCTAGTCATATCCGACCCAGCCGTGAGTTCCTTCCCCTCTGTGCAGCCTGAGTGCTCAGTTGGGAGGAACGTGAGGAAAAAATTAAATCTGCTGATTCGAAAAAAAGGAGATGGAAGGAAAAGCTTCTGCAGAGAGAGGAAGGTATTCCACATCCAAGAGAGAGAGATGTACACTTTCAAAAACCCGGGTTTGCAAACAATGAATCCCGCTGAACATTCATTTCCTTCAAAATATCGGGATTCTTCTTTTAATATGTTCCGGATTTGCTTGGTGAAGATTTTTTTCTGGAAAGGGAGTCTTGTCGAGGTTTGAATTGCGGTTGTGATTAAAGGTACTCATCAAGGTAGATTAGCAAAGGTTCCTGATGTGAAACGATGTAATAAAAGGGATCTTTTCCTTCCAATAGGAAACGCCTACGTAAGCAGATAGGAATTTAATATGACTCGACAATAAAGGTTCCAGATTTCTCCAGAAAGAAATGCCAAGCCTACTTAAAGTTTTAGTACAGGGTGTTAAAGAAGCTCCTGGCTAAATTACATTTCTCTACGTCCACGCACACTGTATTCTGCTCCGGGAATCTCTGGAGTAAGTAGTGACTCGAGAGGCCTCGACAAATGAACATGTGCTAGGGAACGGGATTGCGTGGAGGGGGAAATCTACTGCAGCTATCAACCATTGCAGCTGCATGTACTGCTTTGCTCCGGATACTCGCTTTCTCTTCTGGTCTACCTTTATGAGCGGCCTTGCTCCACAGATTCCATGGATAGAGTATAATGAAGTGGGTATTAAATGTGTTTCTGGCTCCTCCATTCAACAAATGCGTGAAGTAAAATAAAAGCAAAGTACACTGTCCCGGGAACCTCTTGAGCAAAAACAAGTCCTCTGTGAAAGTAATGACTTAAGATGGCTCGACCAATGAACGTGTAAGAGGGGATGTAAGTGCGTGTAATGTAAAACGAGGCTGCAGCTACCAACCGTTGCAGCAGCGTGAATAGCTTTGCTCCGCCCGCTCGCTTTCCCCCTTCTCTACCGTTATGAGCAGCCTTGCTTCACATATCCCCGAGACAGACTTCTACTGGAATATCGCTGTATGTGAAATTGTTAGTTGTTGCCACTTTTAGTGCACACCTACTCTATAAGGATCACATCGGAATATAGTAACAATCATTAGCATATCATACTCAATTGTGATCCGAGTGTCTGGTGGACCAATGTGAGTAAACATTGTTCCCCAAGACCGAACCTTTGTCCACCTTGATTGGCTTATTCCCTGGCGCAAATTGGACCGCACGTAACAAATTGAACCATAACACATAAGTGACGAGGGGGAGCTAAGAAGTGGGGGGGGGGAGCTAACACCACAGCGGTTAAGCCTCAGGAACCCCCATTGTGAACGCACCCTCAGGAAAAGATACCCCTCCCGAGCCATTAATTATCTGCATCGATCGTGTTGCAAAGCCTCGCGTCGCAATTCATGCTAAAGTTTGATGTTATTAACACAAACTCCTGCGTTTCGCTACTGGAGCCCTTCGTGATGTTGCTTGGAAAGCTTTAGACATTCTCTACAGAATAAACTCATGGGTGTTGAGGAGGGAGAGATGTGGCAGACACGGGAAGAGAGTAAATATATCACGCCTCCGTTTCAGGGATCTTGACACATGAGACGCTGCTGAATACAATGTCTATGGCTTCCAGCATCCTGTCTGGAGCTGGAACGGGTGGCGTCTCCCCATAAAATATGAGCTTTTCCGTGGTACAATGGCATGATCTTGGCTTAACCGTCAAAGGATACTGTATTGTGCGTACCTACGGGTTTCCAAGAGTGCGTTTGGGGGAACGATCCGACGTTGTACGAACCTTGGAGGGAAACTCTTTGTATTGAAACCTTGGAGAAAGTTACTCTTGGTACTGAAATCCCAATTTCGTTCCTGAAACTTCTGATAACTTGTACAATTACGTACCAGTATTTGCAGAATGAAAAGCAACGAAGACGATACAAAAGATATTACAGTAAGAAGATATGAAATACATTTTAGATGTTGGTACATAATTAAAACGTTTGTACTTGCCTCAAGATATATATGAAATTCGAATAACGATGTTAGCTTCTTGTAGCCTACAGTCACGGACACTGCTAGGTTGTAACAATCTCATTGACTTACAATGGGATCATTACAACCCAGAAGTGTCCATGACTGTACAATAACCTAAAATAAACACGTGTTATACTTTTAAAATGAAATCTGCGTTTATGTAAAACTTACATTTGAAGTGTGGGATTTGGTTTTGCGGGACACTGAAATAACACTTAAATTTGCGAAACAATTTACCGATAGAGAAGCGATAATATACCAGTAGGCACTCGAATTGCAGAATATCAAATATACATTTACTTCCTTGCTACCAGAATATTACTTTACAAAATATATTAGTGAGTTTTAATATAACAAATTTTTGTATACTTAAGTACTAATCTAATGGTGGTTGGAGTGCCACCCAGATCCCACTATGAGAAGGAAAGACATAGTCAAGAGCCAGCTTCATCTAACGGTAATTTCCGCACCATAATCAATTATCCTCTTTTTTTGGGTATTCCGATGGTGTAGTGGTAGCGTCGTCGCCTTATAATCAAGAGGTTCCAGGTTCGATAAGGTGTCCCGGATTCGATAGCCGGTGGAGGCATATAGTGGTACGGATCCCAATTTAAATAGGTCCAGTCCCGATTCATCACACTCATCTTCGGCCGTGATCAAGAAAGTGTGGGTCACTAACCCCACACTCCCCAATACGACTTCATAGCGTGGTGCATAGCACAGGGGAGCACTTTACCATTTTTTGTTTACCCGATTAGAATATCCGTTCATAAACTCAAACTGAAAGGAATCGAATTCTAATCATTGCTAATGTTGTATATTTGAAAGATCTGAATGTTTCAAATAACTGGCTTTGAAAACTGTGACTAAATGTTCCTAATGTAAAGAGCAAAGTTTTCATTTAGGGGTATGCACAAGTCACTGCATGTTGTATGTGCATGTATTAATATGAAACATGATTGATATTGCAAACACTGTTGGACAAAATAAGCCGGACACTTGATTTTTTTGTGATAACGCATATATTCTGATTCGAAGGCTAACTAAATGTTGCAGAAATTGAATTTAATACGAAGTCCGGGCCTATGAATGGTGCATATAGTACTACATGATCTGCCAGACATTCTGTGATATATCATTGCATTTCAGATGCCAAATATTAAGGTGTCCGGTTCTTTTTGTCCAGCAGTATATTGGGAGTTCATCTTTCTTTGTTGAGTGCCAAAATATTTTTTTACAATACAATATAATATTTTGCAAATTGATAGACTGTAGAGACCGCGTTGTTTTGTTTTACAATATCCAAACAAGCAACAAGCTACTTTTTGTTTCGGACTTACAATACCTTATTCTATTATTATTGCATATTAACGTCGTCGTTCTGATTGTTTAATTATTCTTCTTATGTGTGGAAATAATCAGGCACGGTACTTTGCGTACTAGAAACTACGGAACATCCCCATATTTGTACACTCCTGTTCACATAAAGTGACACATACCTCAACTGGTAAATCCCGTAAAGAGTGCCACTCTAAGTGAACAGGAGCGTACCTCTGGCGCTAGTATTGCATGTTTAAATCACTTGGTGGAAGCATGAGCTCGCACCGATAATGTGGCGCTACAGTACCGAAACGTTAGATACTTCGTTCCATCTTATGGCCATTGTTTAGTTTTGCGAGGGGTTCTCAAAGTTAGTTTAACCGCCACTGTTCGAAACTAACACTACGTCATCATAAATCCGTACCGTAGTAGATAAATGAAGAATGTTGCCATTAAGCATTTGGCAACAACTTTTCCTTCCGCAAAATCACAACGTTCTACAGTTTGCATTTTTTATAATTGATAAGGAAAGATCATACAACGGAGCAATGATATTTCTTGATTTTCAGTAAGAAATTATGTTCTCTTTTGACTTATTGTTACTACTTAAAGTCCTTGTAAATTCATTGTTTTCCATTTTTGTGATGTCTTTGGTATATATCACAATAAAGATCATAATTGGAACCATAGAGTACATACCAAGTCTTCTTAACTTGTTCCGCACAGTCGAATCAAGTAAGTTAGTTTATTATGTTTCAATTATTGTTTACAATTATTAACAAATCGACATCTAAAAATACAACAGTAAAACAAAAAAAGAAGACAAAGATTTAAATCATATTGTAGGCAAAAAAAAATAACAACAAATATTTGTTTAACTAAGGACAAATATATTTGCTCCAGTTCTGTTGCCTTTAAATTCTCTTATCAAAGAGAAGCGAGACATCTTGCGGGAAAGGAGAGAAACATTTTCCTTTAAAGTAAACCATGATTCCCAGAGTCCCTAGCTTGGGTTTAGGATCTCCTCCGTTGTTTGCACTGTTCGCTGAGATCCAAAGAGGAGGAGGCCCTAGTAAATTGAGGGATAAATTTATAATTGTTTCAGGGCTTGGATCTTAGAACGTCATCTTGCCCGCTCTTTGAAAACTGTGTTCCCAAGGGAATGTCAACTAAGGAGGCCATTACATTGTGTAGCACTGTCGATCTGTGTACGAGATGTCGTGGGGTGTGTATACTTGCTTGTGGCTGAAGGGAAAGTAAATTTCTTGCCATGTTGTGATCTGATATTGACAACCATTACACACGTCGTGTTCTTATTGTAATAACTCATTATAACCTAATACCATTTTGATCTGATATGCGAGCTGGCATGTGTAACTACACTTGAAGACAGACCATACATGTATATAAATATATTTTTATTGTGTCCCTTTCTTACCATTCTGGTATATTTGCTTTGCTTTTTTACCTTTTAGGTTAATCGCAACGACAGGGTTGCCCATCCCCCCCAAGGAAAATGGCGCGTCCGCCCAAAATCATGTCATGAATCCCCCCTAAATTATATTATTCGCACCCAACCATATCATAATACCCACAAAGTAAAGCTCAGTGCAATAATATAATACGGTTCCTCTTTGAAAGAACTCAGGTATGTGCTAAATATTTGAAAATATATGACGACGAAATTTGAGGCTTTATAGTTAAACCAAACTGTCAAAATAACAAGGCCTACGTATTTGAGAACATTCGACTCCGAAACTTGGGACTGTTGAGAATAATAAGACACATATATTTCAGATAATTACGCCAAAATTTGAGACTATATAAGTATATTAAAACTAAGTGTCAAAACAAAAAGGTCCATACCTTGAAGAATATTCAATGCTGAAACCTGAGACTTTTGTCAAAACAATAAGACTTATGTAGTTGAGAATATTTGACGCCGAAACATGAAGATTTATAGGAGTAGGTAAGGCAACTAAATATTTGAGAAAATTCGATGCTGAAACGTGAGAAATGTATGCGAGTAGCTAACACCAACTGTCGAAACAATGAGACCAAATACTTGAAAAATTCAAGCCTAAACGTGAGGATTTATAGCCTCAAAACAATAAGACTTACATATTGGAGAATGTTCTGTGTCGAAACTCGAGACTTAGCCGTCAAACCAGCTCTTGTAAACAATAAAACCAACATGTTTGAAGACGTTTCATGTCGAAACTCGAGACAGTGTCAACAAATAATCTAACTTGTCAAAACAATAAAGCTTCCTGTTTTGCGATCAAACGATTCCTCCTTTCGGCAACCCTTCGAGGCGATCAAAACTTTCCACGCTTCCAGCGACCTGTTTATCTTTTACCTCCTTCTGGCGTCTGTGGAAGGGACGACCAGAAAACCAGAAGACGTTACTTCAGGGACTTTGCCTCGTTGTTTACGGCGTGCTTTCTTAAAGCTTGAAATCTACTTTCGCGCGTAACTGCGGTGTACTGGGATCAAGAAGAAGTGAAGCCTCTTTGTTTTCATGATATGTTTATTGAACCCTTAAGGAGCTTTGTATGGCCCTTTGACAAAGAAAGGGGGATCTTCATGCATCGAAAACAGCTAATAACTTGCCGAGTTTTTGTACAGTCTCTTTTCTGCCACTTCGCTAGCTTTCCATCAGATACCAAGAGCGAACCATTAGGTGAGCTGACTAAGATAAAGGACAAAGAAGCATTAAGCTGGCCGTAAATTTGAAATGAAAATGAGCGGCTTTGTAGGGAAGTTACTATATTAAAGGTGTGGCCTATATGCTTAAAGGTTGCGTGGAACCTAAAGGGAAGGTTGCCATATCTAGAGTTGATGAGGTGTATCTTTGCGGGTGACCTTGGCTATTCCGTGCAGAGAGAGGCATTCCCGTGGTGCCAACTACTCTTCGTTTGGGTACTGACGACTCATATAAAGTAAGAGGAGAATGACGCGCAGCGGCTAAGATAGCCAGTAGCTACTGCGCAGATGGGCTCGGTCAGAGTTCACCCGCAAAGATACAGCTCGTCAACTATGGTACATGTTTTTATTACCCAAACCGTGAAACGGACACGTCGCAATATGCTACTATGTGACAGACCCTTGTGTAGACAAGGGCCAGTAAGTCATCAACACATGCCTGGACTTATTAACTCAAAGTCCTATCATTACATTTTCACATTTCGTCGCAGGGAGTGAAATCAATGTAAGATTCTGTGTCCGCTGACATGAAAATATCACATAAATAATGATTGAAATTTACATATGATAAATATAATTTCAAACAAGAATGAAACATAATTGCCCCCAAAAACGTTTTCCTCCATTGAAAACATTCATGTTGTATGCAAGTGACTATATCCCCTTAATACACATATATTACATACTCGTACATACATACGTATATATTATGAGGATTAATAAACGAAGTAAAGTAATAATAAGTGAAAAATTGCTGCTTAAAATCGACAAAACGCTTACTTAAAGAAATGTCGTTTTTATTATGCCTGTATTCATACACACGGATACACAAACACACATTATTTCATTTTATACTGTAATAGTTTTTGAGCCCACCCGTTCCAATAACTCACGACTATCACTGGAGGCCAATTCTAGCTATCGAGCTGGTCTATGGACCAAATGTTACCTTCCGATTCTCCCTCTAATTGTTCGTAAGCTAGCTATTCTTCACACAGACAGACTGACGGGCGTTTTCTGATCTTTTTCGCATTGTTATTCAACAATGACACGGCTCTTTTTCCAAAAAATCTATTTTTACCTTTATTTCATAGACATATTGCATTTTTAATGCAAAAGTACAAGGTTTTCTGGAGACTTTATCACATATTAATTAAAGTATTCCAATTAAGCTTAAATGGGTGAGACAATGCCAGAAAGAAATATGAACCGTTCAACCGGAAATGAAACCACATATCCTTGTCTTAAGCCAATCTATTGTACAGCCTGGAACAGTTCTGGTAACTAAGGATCCTTGTCTTAAGCCAATCTACTGTACTATATATTTTATACTATAACTATACTGCATTTAATGCATAGGTATAAGTTACTTTAGGCTCATTTCAGCCATTAAATAAAATATGGGTGAGAAAATGCCAGAAAGAAATATGCACAATTCATCCGAAAATCGAGGCACAGATCCTTCTCCTATGCCAATTTATTGTACAGTAGCGGATACTTCTGGATTGTAGTGATTCCAGTGAAAGTCAATGGGCTTGTTACAACCCAGAAGTGTCCGTGACTGTACTATATAATATGTATTTTGAAAAACTGTACTGCATTTTAATACATAGATATAAGGCCTTTTGGAGGCTGTTTCACCTATTGAGTAATATATGCCGTCAAATGGGTGTAAAATGCCAGAAAGAAATATGCACGGTTCATCCGGAAATCAAACCACATATCCTTGTCTTAAGCCAATATATTGTAGTCAGGAACAGTTCTGGTAAGGATTACATTGAATGTCAACGTTGTTGTTACAATCTAGAAGTGTCCATGACTGTACTATGTATATTTTAACAGAACTATTCTGCATTTTACTGCATAGGTATACGATTTCTTTAGTCTATTTTCACCCATTAAGTAAAATATGCCGTCATATGGGCGAGAAAGAAATATGCACGGCTCATCCGAAAATGAAACCATAAACTCTTGTCCCATGGCAACCTATTGTACTATGTAATCAGTCTACACTTGCCTGCAGACTATATACTGATCGCCACGTCTGAACTGCAGAGTGAGGGGGTGGGGAGACAAGAACATTCAGAGTATTAATTCAGAGTAATTCATCATTCGCTAATCACTGGGGTCCTAACTGCAAGTCTTTTCTGCGGGGAAACATTGGTATGTTTCAACACCAACTTGAAATCCCGGGGGATTACGACTGGATGAAATAATCCCAGGGATTCCCCCAGAATTTCTGTCAGACGGGGAAAATCCGCGGCTTTGTATTCGCCAAGTGCGGTCGCAAAAGGATTCGTCTCTGACGACACGAGGAAGAGAGACGAAACTCGGGGAAACGCAAGCTGTTGTGTTGAATCTTCCCTCATTTCGCGATTCTGAGCGTAAGACCACAATATCTTCCATGTCTTGCTCGAAACTACTCTGCGAACAAGCAAGTATGTTAATGTTGAAGTTCTTAGCATTGGAGTTTTAAATGAATGATAATGCATGTATTATTCTTTATTATTATGCAAAATATTCATTAGGGTCCGAGATTATTGTCCTCTGTTCTCTCTCGATATAATAATATATACAGGGTACGGGAAAAGTAACGCCCTCTTACAGCGGCTTGTAATATTTACTAAAGCTTTTGTGACAGTTGTACAAGGTGCAAGCTTTGGGCTCCGGCTATGGGGCGCGCGCAGAATCTAGTATTCTGCGGGAAGCATGAAGCTTAACGCCAACTGAGAAGCGGAAAAACCCGACAACAGATTCGTTTTCGGCGTCTCCGTGGAGGATAACCTTTAAGATAAGCTGCAGACTTCTGGTATGGAAATTCCGCTCGTTTCCCTGCAGTGGGCGTTACACCATTTGATTTCAATAGAAGCAGACAACTGAAGTTCTGATGCTTTCTGTTGCCGCGTCTCAGTGGGCGTTAGGTTAAAGAATATTTCGTTCATATTTCGGCCAGTGTATGGCAACGGTGGTTACCCACCATAGTTAGGAAATTGGGGAGCTACGTAAGAGTATCACAATCCGCTCATGTAAACCTACGACTATGGGGTTCGTCGTGCTGACCACACGTCATCTCGTAACTGGTTGGATTATCTCCCACCTCTGTTGGAAGTGAGGCCGGCAGTCGGTAGGCAGGCACTGGCCCTCACGGGTTGTTACAACACTGGTTATTTTGTGATAGTTGCATACGTTTAAGAGCAGTTAGAAAACATAGTTATGTAATACGTACATCGTTTACAATGTTCAAAATGCAGTTATTCCCTTATGAAACTGCCACGCATCCTACCGACTACACTAAAGCAAGTCTTGCGACATAGTTATTGCATAATGTCACACATTTCGTTCCAAATTGCGTCTTGCAAATTAGGAAAGGCTCGAGATTTGGTCTGGTACGCACGATCTGAAAGAACACTCCCAAATAAAGAAACAAGACGGCGTTAGGCCTTGAGATGGCCACTCAACTATATGGGTCATTTTACCTAATGGAATCTTGAAAACAAAGATTACTGACTCAATACTTCAGTTACAATTAAAACATCTCAACAATGTTCACTTTATAATGCACTGGTAAGAAAAGGGTGTTACTTCTGCGGCACCATATAGTTCAGATATTTTAAAACGATGCAGGCTATAGAGATTAAGTGTCTTATGGATACGGTAGGTATGTAGATTGATAACATCACGAATATAATGAAACCAAAAAACTACAAGAAACATAAAGAAATTAGTAATTAACTGTTACGAATATATTAATGGTAGGGATAAGAAGAGACTACCAAGTAAGATATAAGAAATACACATGGAAAGGACGAGAGAAGAACGAACTGATAAAGGAAGTGTCCAATGCCCATACCAGGACTAGAACCTTGAATCTTCGGCGTCCAGGTCGTGAGTCCACAATCAAGTAAAAAGAACTGTAGACTAAAATTTAACGCTGTAAGTGCTACAAAATAATTCAAACACCATTTTCCACGTTAAACTGTGCAATGTGCCATGCTTTATAATGTGATAAACGTGAAAAGTAGCTGGTAGACCTCCAAGTAGTTCAAAAGGCGTGTAAAGAGGTCACTAGTGTGAACGTTCTTACGGGCTGATGTGCGGAACGATGCGATTTCCCAACACTTTCGCTTTTGGCACTTACAACGTTTACCACTTTTAGTCCTCAACTAGTCGTGAAAAGCGTCTAGAGAAGATATATGGAATTGAAGAAGGTGGTGGAAGAGTCAATAAGCTACAGGATCTGACCTCGCTGCTCATCAAATTTAAGTTCATTTCACGAACAGGAGTGCACGCATATTTCAAATGGGATGAGAACTATAGTGTAATACATTTAAGCAAGCTTATTTCGGAAAACAGACCCTGCACACATTACAAGTTTGACAAAAATATCACGAATGTTCACAGTACAAATACACCACTTATCATGTTTCTTAATGTTTCCACCAGATGGCACTCTTACCACGGTCCATACCTTGCTAGCATTATCTTTTATTTGCGGTTGTATAAAATGAAACCGAAGAAAGAGACAACGTAGAAGTTTCAAAGTAGAATTTATGAGTTTAATTTCAAGATACCAATAAGAATTTGTAAAAGAATCAAGTTAAGGTTCAGTTTATGTCGCAAGGTCAGGTTTTGATGAGTCATATAGGCCTTATTTGAAGTGTTTAATCCTTCCTAGCTACATCACACTGGGTACAGAGCTTACTGTAGTTTCTATAACTCACATCGTATCGATTGTTGGTTTGTGCACACAAACGATTTGGCCAATAGTGTGACAACTACTGTCAGTAGAGGGCTCACTAGTGGAATTAATTCTCACTCTAGTCAGCGATCCTAGACTGCATCGGTTGGGGAGAAGAATACGCAGTAACATGCGCTGTAAACCCGTGCGCATTCGCGACAGGCTCGGGAAGCATTTAGTGGAAGGAGTCTTACGTTACAAGGCCATGTGACAGACTCGCACCAGATCTGCGCTTATAAAAATACCAGGACGTTTGGAAAATATATCAGCTCTACAAGAAATATTACTTTCCTAGTTTCTACTTGTTGATATGTCATTGACAAGATTCATTGCTGTCTATCGGTTATTTCCAATACACAGACAAACCAATTTATATGATTTGTGAATCGAAAAACAAGGTTTGGAAGGCATTTCAGTCCACTATACAATAACTTCGTCGTTGTTTGTTTATTATTTATCGTCTCCTATTTGTACTT
Source organism: Lepisma saccharinum (assembly GCF_977018435.1). Taxonomy (NCBI): domain Eukaryota; kingdom Metazoa; phylum Arthropoda; class Insecta; order Zygentoma; family Lepismatidae; genus Lepisma; species Lepisma saccharinum. The sequence continues at coordinate 92,758,438 of NC_139232.1, read as the reverse complement.
TTACAAAAGAGAGTTCATCCGTGGCGGAGTGATTAACACAGAGCGACGCGCCGCTGGGGGTTTCGGGTTCGAATCACGACCTGGGCTTGGGTGTTCTCTGCGAGTGTCCCATCATTACTTTCATCATATCATTTATCCTCCCTTTCGCGACTAGACAAAAGTGGCAGAAATGCGAAGTAAAATAAACCAAATCAATCAATTCTACCAAAGCAGAGATAGAAAGATGAGAAGGTAAAGGAAAAAGAAGGCACCATCCTCAACATTCACTTGAAATGACTGAGAGAAACTACAGTAAAACCCGGCAACAACGGACACTTACTACCATGGTAGAGGCACGATGGAGGAATAGTACGATAAGCTCTTAAAATTAGTGTAGCTGATGTATCTATCGCTATGTGCTGATGAACCTGTGAGTGTTGAAGTTCCCAGGCAGTTCAGCGAGAAAGTGATTTTACAAGGCAGTGCTTCTTATTTTCCTGAAGCACTCAGAACTAGGATGCAAAATTCAAGTACAATGCTCAAGTATACCCCATAGCTTGTTTCTCGCAACAAGTGAAATCTCAGAGTGAAATTTCCTTGGAGTGTACAAACGTTAGTCGTAGAACTCCAAAAGTACGTGAACCGTAAATTCCCAATTCACACTTTAAAGTCTCTCTCCATTGGAACCAAACATGACTCGTCGTGCGATTTCAGGATGCGCAGACCAATACAAATTTGACATGTTCAGTCACGTGTTCATGAGACGTAGGCAGAATGTAATTTGAAATCTATTAATTACTACTAACAAGCGATTAAAGAGGAGGCAGTATCAGCGGCGCCGGAAGATGAGGTGGTTGGAGCGAGAGGTGTGGGCATATCGTATTGATTTTGCCCAGGTTTGCTTCAATGGGACGAAATGGTGCTCCTCTTGCCATCTAACGAGCGTTGATTGAACTACTAGAACATTCCCATGCTGGCGTTCTAACTGATAGGGGTTGACGTTCATGAATTTCCACATTTAAACACAGAGGCACTGTTTTGATCTCGCGCAGATAATTTGAAAAGTTTAGTTTTGAATAAAGATACTCTTGGCTAAAGTATGAAATATGAGCCAAGGTAGCCCACGTTACGAAATTATATTAGTATTTTACACAGCTAACAAATGACACTACAATAATATACCAAGTATCTCTCAGGTGCACCATGCAGGAAACGAACGGTCTCTAGCTGCCAGCAACCATTTTATTTAAGTTATTGTGGAAGCCCTGGAGTCGTATGGACTGTTCAGACCAGTCCTCCACGAAGGGCGGCTATTCGTCGTTACAGTATGTAATGCATGTCAACAATCAAAAGTTGACACAAATGACACAAAAATTTTCTCTAATAAGATGTAGAAACTTGAATAGAAATGAATAAATATGTTTTCTTGAGCACAAGCATCATTTTCTAAGCCAACTAACTATAAGCCGTGGACCACCTTGGGAATAGATGTAACGGTTTTTTAATTATTTTTAATTAGTTATAATAGTTGTATCATTTAACTTCAGAAATGTATCTCTCGTTACAGATGCTTAATTCGGGCAACCTTTGGTTCACCTACCTTATTTATTTCAAATATCTGTTTATATCTGCACCAGAAACAGCATAATTAAGCAAAGGACACTAAACATTTAATAAAAGGCAAAACTAATAGACAAAAACAGCAAACATTAGCTTCCTGTTTTACGTCGCTGTTCTGTTCGTTTAGGGTAATTTCGGCGATGAGATTGAATGATGAGAAATGAATTTAGTGAGGGGGATTAAACAATGAGAAACCTATGCCAGATACAGTTTTCGAACCGGGGACCTTCGGTGGTGAGACCTCATGTCGACCACCTGAAGCGATTATCCACCAGGCCGAGCTTGATAATAAAATGTTCAGGAATGTCAGCATTTGCATGATAAAAATTACGGCGATAATGCGTACACACAAGACAACAGCATCCCAACATAGTAAATACAGAAAACATAACACGTTCAAAACATATACACGCTACTGTTTCAGACTATAGTAGAGATGATATGTATCGCAGACAGACCTATCCGGGTATTATGCTTTGCTATAGGCTAAACTTAAAAAGAGCTAATCCGTATTGAGGAATAGATCTCTTGTGATTCTTTTTCAGCAATATCCCTACGTAGAAAGGCTTTCTGGTTGACTCAACATGTAATGAAATGGGTACCTGGGGGAACCCTGGAGGGTAAAGGCGGAAGGAGCATGGTGATGATCACATTACGTCCACAAATGAATGACATTGTGAATGTTAATTTCAAAAAAGTCTCTATGTGGGGAAATTGTTAGATTCACTCAAAGAAATGAGTTTAACAGCAACTCGACGCTATATCACATTCCTAGTTTATGATCTTTTCTGCATCCTTTTTAAAAACATTCGTCAATATAAACTCAGACACGAGCCCTCATTAGCCCATTTGGAATGTTTTGGCAAATGACGGAAGTTTCTTGATAAGTCTGTACGAAAGAAAATCGCAATGCTGTTCACCTTGAAACGACAATATATTTAGTAATCTTAATCTTAATTGTTATCGGAAAATAAGTGTTAAGAGCCAAATATAGAGTTTAGAGTTACATTAACACATAATAAAAGTGAGCATAGGTTTTTTTTCGCTATTGAGAAGATTATGATTTATCACGAATTAATGCCCAAATCCAATCGCACATCATTATGGTGTCCCAGCGTCCTTAATATTTTCTCTCAATTTCTAAATTTCTTGATGAAAACATTCAACTAACTACTTACTTTCAATGGAAGTTATAAAACTAATCGAATCGATTTGGATGTACTTTGAAAATAGCCATTTTTTTAATTCCTAGTCAACAGTTTCCACTATAAGAATTAGTAATTCCCTTTCCGCGAAACTTAAATTTGCACACAAAATTACATGAAACAATTGCAGTGCTATGCATTAATTGCAAAGATATAACATTACTTTCGAATAGCAAACATACGTGACTTAAAATACGTTTACGTTGACGTAATTTGATCTGAAGTCGTACTGCCATCTAGTAGTTTCTGTGATAACTATCTGTATCCTGTTATTGTAAAAATCCATTTAAGGAAAATCTATACCAAATAACTTTTGAACAATCGACATTTGGGGAAAACTAGTTTCAGATTCGAGATAAGCAGCCAAGATCATTCAGAAAACGTTAAAATATTAACATAAACAATTTGTTGTTGTGTAGTCTAATCTGAATAGAGAAAAAGAAAGGATCGGTAGATGTGAGTGAATAATTAATTGATTGATTGATTTTGCCACTTTTGACTAATCGCGAATATGAAGATGAGTGATATGATGACATTGATGAAGAGACACGCTCAAAAAACAACCAAGCCCAGGCCGGGATTCGAAGCCGGAACCCCTGGGGTCGTAGCGCGTTGTACTAACCACTCCCCCATTGAGGTCGGCTATAATTAGTTAATTTACATTACAATAGTCTAGTAATTATTAGGTTTATAAGGCACTCAATTATACTTAATTTATAAAAAAATACGGCCAAGTGCTTGGTTCGCCTCACGATATTACCAACCTAAGGTTCTGTCTTCACAAGTACTGGCTTAGACATAGATGATTTTTGCAAGTGCTATTTCATAAATGTCATCATCACTCATCCTCGTCGGTGCGATGAACGTAAGAGCCAGAAGAGCGACATAAAATAAGAAAAAAAAATCACACTTGGGCAACTTCAAAGACAAAGTTCCAATTAAAACTCCTTATCGGGCACACCCCCTACGTTTTCACAAATGTTTTCCGGAATGACCAACAGATGTCGGGAGCGTTCAGATCGGAGTCTCCTAGCGGAGCGAACGGAATTTCTGCAAGAAAGTGATGATATTTCTTTACTTGAAATGCGTTACGTAAGTACACTAGTAGCTTCAATTGCTTTTTTACATTCAAAATTAATTTAATCGGGGTAAACTTCGATTTAACTTCGGAATATCTACGTGATCGATAGTAAAAAATAATTTTAAAGTATATAAAGAAATGTCATTAGAAACCGAAAAATCGCAATGTAAAACACAATGAGACTACATAATCTCATTATTCCTCCATATATTATGATTCAAAAAGATACCTTGCATATGTTTCTTTGTTGTGCAATCATGGGTGTTGGGAAACTGGGCCGATATACTGACATCGTTCATTTCAAGTTACAGAAAGGGAGAAAGCTTGTCATCTTTATTGTTAATAACAGTTTTCGGATAAAATAACCAAAGAAAATGCTGCGGTATATTTAAAAAACTGAGTGAAAAATAGAGGAACCAGGCTACATTTTCAAATTCTATCATTTAATACAAAAAGGAAATTCTTCCACAGTTTTCAACATTTCAAAATTACAGTTTTATGTGATTAGTCATGCAAAATAAACTATTCTCCCATAACTTTCAAGACCTTTTCTTGAACGAGACGTGTAAAAGTTAATAATAAAATACAATAAGCTATGAATTTCATTACACTAATTACATGAAAGTTTGAAAAATGGTAAACTGTTTTGCTTATATTCACTCATCTGGTGAATTGAGTAGCGAAGTTTTCCCATTTATATAGCAATACTAAATTTCGACTAAAATTTGTTAATTTTTATTACTTTATAATGTTTATTATTGTATAATAACAATCATAACCGTGGCAATAATTTTTGTTTTATTAATTCTACTATTAATTTTTTTTCAATGGCCTGACCCCTGCAATTTTTTTTTGGCGACGCCAATGGACGTTTTTAGCAAATAAATAGTACCCTATATCAAAATGAATGCAATATATTTTTTAAGTTCACTTTATGCACAGATAGGTTAGTCATTATATGACCTACAGCTTATAGCGGTATCCGTACCACTATGTGCCTTCACAGGGGCTATATCAAAAATACAGATCTGAATATTCATTTGTTCCTTTCAAACAATATTATTCAGGCTGAAGTAGCGTTAATAATTAGCTATTTTAATTTAATTTGTAAGATGAAATTTCAGATTATTCATAGCTGAAGTCTTAGATGTGGCTCTGGTCGGATTTTTGTTGTTTTTTTTAATACATGTTCGCAAATGTTGCCGCTGCAGAGCTTCGGTCACGATGGTATGCCTATGTAGCGAGTTTGTTTATATTTTAGGCAATGAACGTATGTGAAATGAGGTCTGTAATCAGTTTAATGAATGCAAGGAACATGACGTCGGTTGAAATTCATCTTCAGGTTCAGTGCTGGTGGGATCGAGAATCAGAGACATCGCAAAATTGACCCGGATGTTGTGCTGTTTAATGACAATACCCGCCCGCATACTGTCACAGGAACGCAAGATCTAAATCAGGACATTTGGATGATAACATTTCAAACATCCCCCTTACAATCCAGACATAGCACCATTTTTACGACTATCGACCTCTCTTTCTCCACTACTCTCACCTTGACCGGAAAGCGAATGTCGGCCGAATATTTCATACATGCGCAATTTCAATTCAGTAACAAGACACTGCTTTTGGAAGTGAGGCTGACATGTCGAAGAAAAATCAAAATTTTAAATTCAAACATCGCTCATAGGTGGCAGCACCATTTTGAAATAAAACACCATGGTATTCCTCCCCCTGAAACAAGCCCTGTAGGTAGTAGGATGATACTATTTGTCAAATAATATATTTACTTTTCCAAAGTTTACTAATAGTCCTCGAATACTTTTGTGTTGAAAATTATTAAGTATCAACATGTGCTTCCAAATGTCAGTGCTGAAATAATAACATATATATTCTCTAGAAAACATTTGGCCATGAAACACCTACCATGTTTTTCTCATTGGAATTTCCTTGAACTTGACTGTTTCTGTAATTGAAGAAACCATTTATTATGAATAATGCTGCTTCATCCATGCACAACACTGCTCAAAACATAATATCACTCCCTCAGTCCCCATGCTACATTCGAACACCATGGTGAATGTATGGGCAGGTATCATCGGCTATCACATGGTCAGACCTTACATCGTGTGGTTTCCGACTATCACTACTGAAGTTCTACATGCATCTTTTTACATCGGTCATGTAGTGGCATGGAGCTACCAGTAGAGGGCACACGTGAGCGTTCGAACATTTATTGGTTACGAAATTAAATTGTCAGGAGTTTTGGGACATAACTCGATCTATGGGTTTTGATAAAATCTCTGTAACATAGCGTTTTGTAATGTTGGAGTAGGAATTAATGAAGGGGGTATTATATCGCTATTCTGACGGCGGTATTTGAAACAATGTTACAGATTTTAAGGATGATAACAGCGAACAAACTGGACTAGTAAATTCCTATTCTATTGAGTGCATTCTAATTCTGCTGATATTTTCGAATGTCTGATGGAGTCGAGGAATATTAAACTGACAATTATTTAGAACATTACTTGCTGTAAAACGTTGTAAATAAACATAAAATTTGATGCATAGTTCATGAGAAGAGTGAGTATAAAATCGTAAAATTCCAATAACAACTAAATAGTTTGGATATGTGATCTGGTATTGCATTTGAGCAAAATTGGACAAGTCCTTTCAATATGGTGGGCGAAAAATTATTTTCCTTGCGTTTCGGGCATTTCAAATTCTTCATTTTCAAACCTCGTAGTCTATATTTTCGAGGTTAAAAGACATGTTTTGCAGGAATTTTGGGGCATCATTTAAGAATTTGTTTGATAATGGAAGCTTCTTAGCTACAGTACCTTGCTGGGTAGGATCGGGTGGTCAAGTTGAAGGGGTCAATTATGTTCTGACCACACCAACTGCCTTGAATTAAAATCTTTCGATCAAAAAGGTTCACACCAGCCAAATACTTTGAAGGACAGCTGTAACAGCTTATAACCTAAAGTAACAAAACATTGGAAAATATTCTTTTTTTGTTGTTAAGATATTTCCCCCGCACTCTTCCAAGTAACCAATGGAAACTTGAATGCTACGTACAGTCAAGGACACTTCTAAACTGTAACTAACCCATTGATTTTCCATTATGCTGCTACAACGCAGAACTGTCTGTATCTGTACGTATGCTTCAATGCACAGTAGGATCAGCTAGACAAAGTGCTATTTTGGAAGCTAGTATGTAGCATTTCTGTCTACAACAAAATCTTTAAAAATTAGGGCTTGCAATAATGACGTCGTCTTTTCCCACTTGAGCTTTTTAATTTTACGCGATATGGCACATGAATATATTAATAATTATAATGTATATATTTTCTTTTTGTTTGTGGTATTTGGTAGATTGAACTATTACAGTAGATGGAACGATATAACAGCTTGAGAAGAATAAGGTTTAGAGATCGTCAGGTGTGCATATTCCATTGTGTGTTAAAATCAAAATTAGTGTTTCACATATTAAGAACCAAGATAATCGTTTAAATTTAGTCTTTCCAAACATTTATTTCAATCGGATTGATACTGTTTTGATTGCATACTCTATAAGTAAATGCCCTATTAAATACGAAGCACGTGGCAACATGACACCTTCCATTCTCATTGATTCTCGTATGAATGTGAAGCCTCAACGGTATATTCTACGCTGAAAATCATATTAAAACCCCACATTTCCAACAAGTTTCACCTCTTTCCATTTTTCACTGCGTGCACTAATAACGGTGTTGTGTTATGGTGCTAGACTTTTGAATCAATCTGTGTAACATTCCCAAGCAAACGTTGCAGTACGAAACACGCGTGTAAATTTTGTTCTTATAAAACGAAACCACACAATCTGAATTCAGTTAGAAAATCAGGTGTTCGGGGTTCGAATCCCGGTTTGGACATGAACGTTTTTTGTGTGTGTGTTCCCGCATCATGACATCACTATGGCTCAGGACTTTATGTCATGACACATTTTTAAGTTGGCATCGGATTGAATATTGCGGTGAGATCTTTACGTATCTGATGAAAATCAACCTAAATAGACGAACTTGATATGGCATATTTTACCAATATTGCGTTTCTACAACATATTTCTTAAATTTTCTCGTAATAAGACATATTAATTACGATATTTTCCCATATACTTTATGTATAATTTCGTTGTTGTTTTGCATTAAATAGGTTATTTTATAATGTATTATTTGTACCTTTAGTGCAACGGATAGTTCCAGTGGCGACGATTAGGGGGGGGGGGGAAGTTGCCCCCACCCAATTTTCGCCACTTTTGCCTCTGCACTATGCTAAATCTTATCTACAAAGGGAAATATACTGTCTTTGCCCCTCCCGGATCTGGAACCTAATCGCCGCCACTGAATAGTTCATATTAATGATGGCAGGATAAGGAAATTATGGACGAAGAAATTAGAAGCAGATGCCGTCTTTTCTTACCAACTAGTAGAGAACAATAATATCTCCCCTTTTTTATCCCGCTGACAACTGATAGGCATGCGAACATTATTGAGGGAAAATATTCTCTGTCATTGTTGTGCGGACACGAGAATCACCGGGCAGGAAATAAACAAGTTTCAACAGTTCTAATTTCGTTACTTTTTTCGCTTCTTAACAACAATCAGTCAGTTTACCAGAGCTATAGCGAGCTGCCAATGATGCTTTAGTTTCTACAAAGGTGTAAATCTGACATTAAACTAAATGAAACTTAGGATAATTGCAGTGTACCTCACAATATTTTCAGTATTTTCCCACTACATTCTGCTGTTAGAGGAATTCTGACTTCATTTAATGCCCCACCCCCACCCTAGTCATACTGACTTCCTATATAATTAGAAATTCGAAAGTACTGTTGTGTATATTTTATGCTTTACTGGGAATATTTCTGCATTTTTTCTGACATTTTTAATTTTACATCACATATTTTTAATTTTTTTAAATATAATTACATACATATTTTACAGTCTTATAGGACATGAAGTCCAGGTCCCTAGTCATCCCTCATCCTAATTTTCGCAATTAGTCAAAACTGGCAAGAAATGGAATTAAATTAAACAAACCAATCAATAAATCAATAGGAATGATTGAATTGAAAAAAATTCAGGCCGTCTGGTATACATGTAGGATGTTTGAAAATAAAATTAAGTTGTATGTCATCATTAGGGCCTGGATAGTCACACGCAAGTGCATGTCTTAAAAGCTTTTGATAAATGAATATTGCATATGCTTGAATTGACTGATTGAATTTGTGTTTCAAGTCCACTTTATACATAGTAACGCTAATCGGGACTGGACCTACAGTTTAAAGTGGGATCCGAACCACTATGTGCCTCTGCCGGGTATCGAAACCGGGACCCCTAGATTACAAGGCGACGACGCTACCACTGCGCCATCGGGGAGACCCGAATATTGCATATGCAAATGTATATATGAATGATATACAGGGTGGCCAGAATTAAAGTTACCCAACTCAGAGCCCTCTGTAGCCTGTTTGAGGCATCGTAGAACTCTGAAATTTGGTGAATCCACTATGCAGACCATGGGGAAGACGATGGCGATAAAAAAGAATAGTTCAATTTTCCGCCACCAGGTTTGGAATGTGGCGCTGTACTTCCATGATGGGTTGCAATAATGACGTAAACTGCTCCAATTGGTTATGGTGCCTTTACTTTGTAATCTTGAAATAAACGAGAGATTATTTTCGCGCAACTTCCAGCCACTAACAAATGTCTTTCTACTTAATAACCAATTGGACGCGCAATTTAGCTGAGATATGGAAGTACAGCGCCACATTTCAACCTGGTGGCGGAAAATTGGAGGGTTTTTTATCGCCATCCTCTTCCCCATGGTCTGCATAGTGGACTCACAAAATTTCAGAGTTCTATGATACCTCAAACAGGCTACACAGGGCTCTGAGTTGGGTAACTTTATTCTGGCCACCCGGTATATAAACTTCTGGCATATTTTAGAGCCAACAGCCACTGCTAAAATTTTATTTAACGTTTGTGCGTTGGGAGTATGTTCGTTTTAATCCAATAATTTTTTTTTCCCGTCACTGCTGTTTATTCTCCACTTTTTTTAAAACAAGGAGATAAGACATGTTTCATCATCCATGCGGGAACACTCAACAACTACTCTTTTTCAGAGAGAAACGACAACAATGCATATATATATATATATATATATATATATATATATATATATATATATATATATATATAATATAGATGATCTTGAACTTGACGTGTCAGATATGTTGGATTTAAATATTGTCCAAGTGTGAAATAGAGCGATTCTCTTTCTGAATATAAAAATATTTTTACCGAAAACTATAGGAGTTTCAAGATTGAAAATTTGAGATATCATGTTATAATCAAGTGCAATAATGATCTGCCAGGGATGTAATCTTTCTTTCATTTACAAAACAGCAGTTTGAACAAAAGTGTGTGGAAGAATTCAGAACTGCAACTTTTACATTTATTACCTTCTACATCGTATGAGCTGCTAAAAAAGAGGACTCCCCGATGTGGCAGTGGTAGCGTCGTCGCCTTTTGTAATCATGGTGTCCCGGGTTCGATACCCAGTGGTTCGGATCCCACTTTAAACTGTAGGTCCATACCCGACTAGCCTTTCTGTGCTTAAAGTGGACTTAAAACCTCAAAAGAACAAAACAAATATCTGCTAACTTGTAGGGGTTTAGCGGTAACTGAAATAAAACATTTAAAAAAAATGTAAGGTGCTTTTCTAAAGTGCATACCGATGTACATATTTCGTACCTTTTTAGTGCATATTCGCATTAACATTATATGAATTTTAGGTGCATAACTGCCAGGCTCTAGCCATGATACACAATCATTGAATTAATCTCCAGTCAATATGTGACTGGAGCCACATCACTTTCTCAGAGCACCATTTTTCCTTTTTTCAGGTCATTGTTTCCGGGCCCTTCACCGAAGAGAGTTAAAAAAAAAGTAAAAAAATTGCCCTCCTTATGTTGGCGAAAATTTTGTTCCCGCCCCCGAGCCGGGTTGAAATTAGAAGGGGCATCCCAAGGTGGCAAGGTTCCTGGAGGAGTCTTTCGCACGATTACAAACAGCTCCTTCGGCGTGACCGTTGATTCGTTCTCTTCGTAAAGACCCCGTAACGGCAAAAATTTCCCAAAGGAATTTTCAAACTTTAGTTTCCTCCAGGAGGAAGGGTAAGGATGCGGGGCGCTTCCAGTTCATTTCTTCCTTCCAGCTCCAGCGGACGATACTCTTTTTTTTCCACCCCAAACTTTTTTTTCCTTTCGTGCGACGCTGGAGTGCGCTGGAAAACAGATGAGGGTGGCATTTATATTCCCTCCACCCTCGCAAGCGGATGATTATTAGCTCAACACACCCCATTAAAAGTAAGGAATTGAGTAGTAGGTTGTAATAATTACTTCCGTAAGTGCTATTTTGCAATAGCTTTAGTTTCAACCACGCACCACCATTCCCACGCTACAAATGAACATATACAGGGTGATTCAACGAGATTTGCACAATTTTCAATACGACCTCGTGTACTAGGAAGTACTCTCGAGTCAGTGCAGGCAGAGCCTGCCTCATTTAAAATGTCTAAACTACTGAAATTATATCCTAAACAGAAAATCGCGTTCAAATATTTCAATCAAAAATTGTCAATAAGCACTATTCGTTTAATTATTTTCAAAAAATAGGTATTCCTTCACATGTGAAAATATTATTTTTTTGAAACAACGTGACTTCACTACAGCGTCAAAATTCAATAATAAAACACAGAAATATGTTATTGGATGTGATTTAAAATTACCACTTTATAGGTTAAATAATAGTTCGACATTGTAGTCTGCAATTTTGTCCTGCTCGATAGCCAGCCATCTTTCGCAATGACCAGTCACCGCTACACAAATACCCGTACTATTATCGACTTAAAAATTATAGATACTAGAGTTTAGACTGCAATTAAAACTTAACCAGTAGACCTACATAAAAAAGAGTTACATCAAAATTTAGGTTATTCAATTTGCGTTAATCTATGCTAACCAATTTTTTTTTGAGTAGGCCTTATATTTTTTTACCGTCGTGAGAACAAAAAAAGTGCCGGTTTATTTTAGTTTTGCAAACTAACGCTCTTTTTGAAATTCTGTAAATCAAAAACGGCTTTTCCGATCGTTGTGCAATTTTAGTACAGTGGAGGCAGAAGGGTTTTAAACACAAATCTTAATTTCCAAGTCTTAAAAATTTGTCAAAATACAGTTTTCTACAATTTTGTGAAACAACTTTTTCTTAGTATTGGGTAGTCCTATAAATACAATATTGGTCTTGTTTTGAAGATCTTTTCATCTGTTTTCAAAATGAATTGTCAATGTCAATTCACATTGCGAAACCGATTATATACAGACTTTTTATTCAGCGGAGCAAAGCTGCACGCGAATCGTGGCAACACGGCACACAGCGATATCCAACAAACCGTGAAAATGACGGGCTCGCGCTGTGACTCGTACGCACGATGCGTCTGGTGCAATGATTCAACATTTCGTGGGCCACCCTGTATATCACAAATATATGGCTTCCGACAAAACATCATATTTAAATTTGACTTGTTTAGTGACGGTTTATATCCATTTCAGGAATAGCTTCCGGGCTATGAAGTGATAAAATAGATAAGAGAACACGTTACGCTAACCCTTACACCACGAAGAATGCTCTTAAGACTACAAAGATGAAGGAAAGGCAGTGGTCCAGCTTTCCATAAAAAAATACGCAACAAAATGGTGTAGGTTCGCATCCCGGCTTGACTATGGATGTTCCTTTTGTGAGAGTCCTTTTCAGCAAATCATCCATCGTCGCGATTAGAAAAAACGGGGAAAAAATCAACACAAACAAGAATTCATAAAAGGATGACAGAGCTAACTACTAATAAAATAAGGTATACACCCCCTCCCCCATTTCTGCGACACTGAATACAGGTATAAGCGAAAATAAAAGCTTGGCGCTTGCTACCAAACCTTTAAGCAAACTATGCTCTTCCTCTCCGCTACACGCATTGGACGAGAGATTGTTGAAAACAAAATAGCCAAGTGAAAAACTCTCCCCCCCCCATACGTGTTCCCGGGGGAGGGCTTTTCTGTTGAAGGGTCATTAGTGGAACAGTTACCCTGAGTGAAAACGGAAGCCAGCCTGTCCATGAAAAATTCATAAGGAAGATTAGGTAGTGATGTCGAACTTGTCAGTCCAACTTTTCGCATTGCTAATTTGAAGTGGCGGAATGCATAAACTTTTCATACAAAAATAAGATTTCTTTCTCCCTGCTACTCCAACGCACGGATTAGAAAGTTCGGATGCCTACGCTTTTGTTAAATTGTTTGGTAAATTTTTAACCATCTTCTAAGTTGCTTATGTATTGTAGTAGAAATCGCGTGTATTCCTAACCTATGCTCAGACAGGAATCTCTGATTATTTTAACACCAAATTGCTGTTTAGTCAGCTACATCTCATTATTATAATGAGTAATTCTTGCTAAAGCAGCAATTTCTCATTATGTTAACAATAATTGCTGTTGAGGCAGCAATTCCTCATAATTTTAAGAACAAGTTGCTGGCGAGGCAGCAATACATAATTATCTTAACAGAAAATTGCTGGTGAGACAGCAATGCATAATTATCTTAACATAAAATTGCTGGTGAAAAGAGCAATACATCATTAATTAAACAATTAATTCTTACTGGAACAGCAATTTCTCATTACTTTAACAACAAATTGCTGGTGAGAGAGCAATTTCTCATTATTTTAACAACAAATTGCTGGTTAGACACCCATTCCTCACTATTTTAACAACAAATTGCTGGTGAGACTGTAATATATCTATATTTATTTTTAAATTTCTTGCTGAAACAGCAATTTCGCATTATTTTAACAAATTGCTGGTTAGACAGCAGTTTCTAATTATTTTAACAACAAATTTCTGCTGAGACAGTAATTCCACATTATTTTAACAACAAATATAATTAATTACGTCTTAAGCTCGTCAATCTTACCCAAGCTTATTGACAACAATTAGCTTAGTGTCAGGAAATATCAATACGCCTCGTTCGCATTATTACATTAAGATCGAATGTAGAACCGTGCTGGTCTACCACGCGGAGATCGGGTTCGATCTCAGGTGGGGACATTTTATGACAATGTATCAGCTCATACAGCCTCATATCAATGAGCACCTGGGGCATCCTTGGATTTTAGGACACCTCGGAGCTTGGTACTGATCACAACACCTTCCACCACGGTCAACATAGAGAATATATTATGCCCTACCTCCACACTGTTTCCATAATATATCAGCATTTACGTCATATCCTGGATTTTTTAGTGTTATTTTCTCAAAATTGGTACATTGTTTTTATTCTTTTTTTTTACTTTTCGGTGTTATTTTCCACAAAACTCGCATTTTCATTTTAGCACACTTTTCTGCCAAATAATCTAAGAAGAATACATTCATTTTTAAACCAGTATCGTAAATTGTAGGCCACATATCCTACGCCTTGTCGTGACAGTTTGGTATTGAAAACGAGTTTTCAGGAAGTAATTTCTCCATTATTCCTCTTTCGATAAATGCCGATGTTATGGATACTGTTTGACGGTAGATGACTACTCTCACCCCGCCAAAATTTAGCCACTTCGCTGGGTGATGCAAAATATTCCGATAGAAGGAGAAAAAAATAGTTCTAAATATTAATTTACGCGTGGTTTCATTTAGCTAGAAGAAAGTTTCCATTATAAGATGTACCATAGTTTCGTATAAAGAGCCTGCCCGAAGGCACAGTGGTATCATCGCGGCCTTGTAATCAAGGTGTCCCGGGTTCGATACTGGTGGAGGCACTTAGTGGTTCGGATCCCACGTTAAACTGTAGGCCCAGTATCGATTAATCTTACTGTGTATAAATGATAACATTATAACAATAGTACATACGCAAATATATACAGTAAAACCTGTCTATCACGAAACATGATGATTCCGAGCAAAATTTTCCGTCTTAACAGTTTTCCTTCTTATACAGGGTTTACTTTAAATACAGCATGAGCGCTTCAGGAAATAATGGAAAGACAGATTTACATTTCGCATTACTTATAATGTAGAGTACTAATACATGTACGTACATCAAAACATGCGATACAGTCGCAATAAGCATAATAGAGATTACAATTATGTAACTACACAACATGTTTCTACACTTTTTACAGGATTGTAAGAACGTACAGTACGTACTTATGTATCTTTTCGAACCCGGCACCTCTGGCGTCGTAGCGCGATGTGCATAGAGGGTTAGAGAAAGATTGAAAGATGGAATAAGAGAGGTGAAGGAAAAAGAAAGAAACAAAGAGAGATAAGAAAAAATAGAAAGATGACGAAAGAACAGAGGAGAAATAGACAAAGAAAGGTGGAGAAAGAGGGTAAGAGATGAAGGAAAGAAACGGTATCGTAACAGCTATGAGTATTGTAGCGCATTCTTTCATATTGTCAATGTTACCGATAAGCGAGTGGCAACAGAGGCGTGTTCCACTTACAGTATTGCATTGTTTTCTTGGGAGCGAAAAAAATAAGGAAGAAATTTCCGACATACTGAGAATAAAAACATCTCGTTGGTCTTTAAATGGTGTTCCGTTTCCGCGTTAAGGAGGTTTCCACCTTAAGCAGGTCATTTTCAGGTATAAAATCGGTCCGTTCTGAGAACTTTCTTTCCGTATTTACAGGTTTCCTTCTTATAGAGGTTCCGGGATATGCAGTTTTTACTGTAGTAAATATTCCATTAGTCTTTTGCAGCACTTTTCATTCTTTTAAGTATAAAATATGTTGAAATTCGCGAAAAATGTCATTTCACAATTTCTAACGGATTAAGAATATGTTCAAAATATGTCGCACTACATAAACAAACACTTTTCTTGCAGCAATTAACATTTTCCTGGTATATCTAGTCCCTACACAACCCATATTCTTCACATTATTTTCGTTGGTGATTCCTAGTAACATCTATAAATTAACAATAGTACTAAGAACCTCAAGTAGCTGGTTGTTACAAACACCAAGAAAAGACCGTCCAAAGAAAAACCACAAAGTTCGACAAAAGAACACTCATTATGTTTCTTCACCACATTTTTCTTCCCCGCGATCCAATCTTCCGGCGAGGAAAAAAAGAGTAGGGAGTGGAAAGGACAACAAAGAAACAGAAACTAACGGTGAATTCGGAATTCCCGCTGGCGTGCTCCATTATTTTCACCAAGATAACAGGGAACGCTGCTGCCACCTACATTCGTCTCTGGTCAATCGTCTGAAAACATTGGATTCATGGTGCCTTCTTTAAGCAGTACCTAAGAAGCTTTGCCTAATCGTAAAAATATTTACAATGCGTGTTGTACGCAGTGCTGGATCTGCAAACCACAAAACCCCAGTGTGCAGGGGGGCCCTCAGCAGTGGTGTGCGTCTACGCGTAAACAACGATAGTCTACATTCTACACGTAGACAATTTTATACACTTAGATTACGTAATCTATGTAAACAACATGGCGAAAGGTGATAACTTAGCAAAGGGCGCCGTGGAACTAAAAGAAAATTATACTGCGTATCAGTTGCTGATGTGTAAGGATAACTTTTCATACTCTTTCTTCCAAATTCGAACAATTTCTCACCTAGGAAGAAATCTAATATAGGAAATGTCTAGTGTTTTATTGGAAAAAGATCACTCTTGGCTCACGACTGCCATTTTTTTTTTTTTGCATACTATTTATCTTCTTCCATAGTTGATGATGGAAGAGAAGATAAATTTTGTTGTAAATAGGATTCTTTTCAGTTCGTTAGGAACCAATATAGTTGAAAATGGCACTTTCCTTTTATGAAAGCCTTGAAAATTAATTTTAATGCAATTTAGATTGTCTACGTAGTCTATGTAAACTACAGCCCAATGTAATCTACGCGTAGATTATGTAGACAACGCATGTAAACTTATAGTCTGCGGGACATCAATGGGCCTCAGCCATTGACATAGTAGAGGGTTCGGATATGTGTATGTAAAAAAATAAACTTACTTACTCAGGGGTACAGAGACGAATACAATATATACACGTAAAAGTAAAGTTCTCTGTGCATATAGCACCGTGCCATGAAGGCACATCTAGAATGTGGGGATAGGGCCCCACTAATTTTCGATTTCGGCCATCTTGGAAGTGATGTGATCAGCACCACGTTGCAGCCGCCTTTACTCCCCCCACCCCCGCTACCATTTGATTTGAGGCTGGGTGGGCCCTAGAGCCGCATTATGCGGGGACGAAGCCGGAAAAATTCCGACCTTAGATAATCCATCCCAGATTTCCCGCGTGGCAGTGAGACTAGAATCAAATCAGGCTAGAATTTCACGAGAAATGAAGGGGTTACAGTTTCTACAACCTATCTTTAATCAGGAAAACAAATATGACCGTGATCGTAACAAATGTATCATTTTCCAGGTGTCAGAAAACAATGTAATAGGTCTATGTATATCACATAACCCTCTTCCCATTTACGTAGAGCGGGGCCTTTGTTATACGTATGTTGCGGGAGAGGGCCAAGTCTTGTAGATTCGTCACTGGTTGTACGTGAAAAAAATACTGCATTTCCGGAAATCCGGATAGAAAGTCGAAATTTTGTACACGTGCAGGTTTACATAAAGAAGTGGATATGAATTCCTGTGCAGGAAGGTGTGGCGGATTGTCTTTAAAATTGTGGGCATACGAAATTAAACCCCTGTATAGTTATGCCCGTTTTCGTTCCAAAAGGCAGAAACTAGCCAATTTGAATGAAAATGAAATACTGAATACGGAATTTTCCAATTTGAGTCTCATCAACTGATGTCTTGAGCTCCAATTAGAAAAATGGAGATCGATAGAAAAACAAAAAATGAAAGTCACGTTATAACTTTTTATTTTTTTTCTTGCATTTAATATAAAATTGTAGAAACCAAAATTGCAGAGCTTTCAGTTTCCTATAAGAAAGTATATTTGTATCGTTGATAATTATTGTCTACATGAAGTTGTATATATACACCTACAATTGCGGAAACATTCTGTTTAATTGTTGCGTGTGTAATAAAAGTGGCAGTGGTCGCTAGGATTCTATCCTTGAAACCTACTACATTATCACAATTAGCAAATGGCCGCCATTTTGAAAAATGGCCGCAATATCTATCTGCAGCTGAATGGGGTTGCTTTCTGAAATTAATTCTTGCATGCGTACAAAGTGACTACTTCTATTCGGAAGCACAGTATAATTCCAAATATTGAATTGTCTAGTAAGGAGCATATTGTTATTTTTGGGAACTTACTAAAAACATACTAAAATTTTGAAAACTTGCACCCTATCCTCGAAAACAACTTTTCTTTGTGTATTGCCTCTTCATTTTTAATAATACGGCTTAGCTGCCGAAAGGCAAGGTGTACTCTACAACGGATGTTTATTGCTCCACAATCATTATATATTTATTCACTAGAATCTGTACAGAAAATAGAAGAGACGTACAAAACACAGATTCAATTCAAACTGTTTCATAACCTTATGAAAAGTGACCACAGCGCATCTGTTGATTATTGTTACATTAAAATCATTACATTTTCATAAAAATAAATAAATATCTAAAAATACATAAGTAAGTATCACGGGAAGAATTAGTCTTGCTACTACCAAGATGCACATTTGAGAAAATACATTAAATAGACTTGAAACCTGCAAATTTACATTATCTAGTATACTATAGCCATCTATGGGAAGTATATGAAACTCATAAGGGAATAAGGCACATATTGTAGTTTATGATGTAAGTAAAACATAAAGTTATATGCGAAAAATATTTTTCTGACAGTGAATTTTTGCCTTGGAGAGCTTTACTACGTAGATACATGTGCACCGTCAAGGAAAGGGGGGGGGGGCGGATCGAACACTGCCGCCTATTTTGGTGACATCACTGCACGCAAACCTTGTCGCTTATGAAATAATCGTATTATTTGACACTGTAATTAGTACTTTAGATTCGGAATGCAAAGAATATGAACAAATAATAAAAATGTCAAAACAATCTTTGCACTATTTAATGATTTATACTCATTAGAATCTAACGACGATATTTAAATTGTAGGTTTGCATTCCAAAAATATAAATTAGCCTAAAGCATTTTACACGCAGGAGGCGCATGTAAACAATCATGAATTAACGTCATTGAACGTGGTTAGAAATTTGAAAGATAAATTAATGAAAATTGACATCAATATAAAAACTTAACACCGGTGATAACATTAGATACGGGAAATATCCAAGTTTCGAAAGCTCCATACTTTTGCCTGTGCGAGTTTTAGTTTTCAGATATATTTCGTAACCTTTCACACTTTCGGCACGCAATCTTTGTTCCATTCCAGATATGCTGTTTACCAGTTGAAACGATTATAAATCACAAACATAAAAAAAAAGCGAACGATAAAAACATAGAAGCTACATATTGATATGAAACCCACAGCGAAGTTTCGCTCATATTTCTACCTGCACCTGTTTTATACTTTGGAATCGTCTACTTGAGGCAGGCATGCCTTCGGCGCTCGAACAATATTTCCGAACAAATTTACATTTCACCACACACACCCACCCACATATACATTAACAATGTAAAGGATCTATGTGATTCCGATCCTATCCAAAAATTCTAATTCAATTCAATTAAACGGTACACCCCTCCCCATATATATACACACACACACACATACACACATGGGTTAAGTCATAAGTCATGGCAACTATTTTTTATTCTCGCGAACAGGGGACAATACGAAAAATCTAAGATATACGTTTGAAAGTGTATGGAATGTATTTTCGAAAGAAGCCACCAGATGGTGTATGTGAACAACGGTGGAATAGTAAGCACTCACCCAAGTTCAGTCGATGAGTGACAGCGTTCGAAAATGGAGGTCATGAAACAGGAGCAACGTTCGTACGTTAAAATAGCAGTTCTCCGCGGCAGAAATGCACGGGAATGCCACACAGAGCTACGGGAAGCTCTGGGTGTGCATGCCATGCCCTATCGAACAGTAGCGAGGTGGGTGGAGACCTTCAAACGGGGCAGAGTGTCAACTGCCGATCTGCCTCGTAATAAAACACTGTTGTCCAATATCCTGTGTTCTGCCTCTTCCCTACGACAGTCTCCTGCATCCAGACTTCATCTGGTGGCTTCATTCGAAGGTACTTTCCGTACTCTTTCAAACGTACATCTTAGATTTTTCGTGTTGTCCCCTGTTTGCGAGAAAAAAAAAAGTTGCCATGACTTATGACTTAACCCTCGTATATAATATTTAATTGAGTTTACATTTGACATTTCACATATTCAGGCTCGAAATACATCTACAAATTTCAAGTCACACATGTCACGGCATATAGTACTAATCTATGAAAAATTGTTAATTGCATAACAATTTGAAACAAAAAATATATCTAAACAACTTCAAGATACCTTGCAATAATCTTTCGTCTGGCAGGTAGATTGTTCTGCAAAAAACACTAACTAAACGGATTTAATTCTTGTTAATTTTCCACGCAGCTTGATTTTCCTTCCTCGATAAAAGTAAAATGTAAATTGTGAAAAATTTGCCCCAGGCCATTTATAAATATATATAAATTCAATGATATTTGGACTAGTAAAAGTTGTAGTTTTTCACGTGAAAAAAAAATGCACGCATAATTCCCGGAGCCAATAATTCACGCAAAATTCCCGGAATTTCCGGTGAGTAGCAACCCTGTGGACCTTTAGCTTAAAGCAGGATCCGAACAACTATATGCCTCCACCGGCTATCGAACCGAAGACTCCTTTATTACAAAGCAACAGGGGAACCACACTACATCCTCGAGGAGACACTGTGCTCACACTAACCCACCAGAACGCCACACTATCTTGCGTCTCAGTGTACGTCTTTATGCGAAAAGAACAGCCCATGGCGACTCGTCTGGTGCCGCAAACACAACTCGCCTTACTCGCCATTCTGAGTATGCTGTCTTCTCAAGGCGTTTTCTTCGCACATCTTCCATGTCCCTCTTCTCACCTAGATCTCCCGGTTAGTTTTATTCTCCAGGAGACTTGAAGGCGTTCATTGACAGATTTATACGCATTGCAGCTGCGTCCTTTCCTTCCTAAGAGAAAGATTTATTTCTTCGTTAATTTAAGTGCATTGTCGTAAATTTTCCTGAAAATCACAGGACATAAAAGTAAACTTAGGATAATGGAGGTTTCATAGCAGCAATTAAAATGTTTGGCTGCGTGTGAAGGAGGACTCTTCCGGAACGCCAGAAAATATTCGTTTGCAAAGTTTGTATGTCCACTTTATGTGCAGATAGGCTAATCGGGACTGAAATTATAGTTTGAAGTCAGGTCCAAACCGCTCCAGGCTGAGAATTGAACTCGTTGCTCCTTGATTACAGGGACATTAGTACTCAGTTATAGAGACATAGTCACCTTGTAATTAAAGATCCCGGGTTCGATACCCGGTGGAGGCACATAGTGGTTCGGATACCAGTTAAATCTGTAGGTCTAGTCCCGTTTAGCCTTACTGTGAATAAAGTGGGCTTAAAAATCCAACTCAATCAATCATTGAAGCAGTTATCGAGAAGGCACAATGTGCATTTATAACTGAAGAGTAATTTGTATGTATTGTACAGCATATAGAAGGAATCCTGTAGCCTAACTACGGAATGAATCCAGAATGATGTTTTTCTATCACTGTTTGCAAGATATGAGACTACATCCTTATCTGGCACACGTTCCCGTGTGCCTTCAGTGTAATTCTCGTTGCTGTCTATAAGGGTGCAAACACTTCAGTCACTTTTGACGCTGACTGTACAGCAAGATTACCTGAATTAAATATGACTAAATAAAGAAGTGAGGCCATATTTAAGTAAATGAGTTTCTATTGTCTGATCAATTCATTCATTCATTTTTTTGGGTGCACCCTTCGGTGTAAGCGGAGGAAAATCCCCTTACCTAAAACCTAAAGGTTGGGAAAGGTGAAGAATGCAAGTTATAAAGGGACCTCCACAGGACAAACATGACACATAAAAAAGGTAGGGACAGTCTAAAAACTGCATAAGAAACAGTATAAAAGGCCTGCTCTGCTCAAAAAGCTAAAAATATTGGCTAAAACACTGTCATCGTCTCCCACAATACCTGACAAATTGTTGGAAAGGTTAAACCAGGGTTGTTTAAGGTCCAGAAATCGATACATTCTAATAGGTTTATATTTGTTTCCGTAACAGGACGGGAAACTTTTTTTCTCGCACAATTTAAATTACATCCAAGTTGAGTTTTGTTTAATTGAAAAAAATGATCCAGAATCGTATTTAAATTGATTCGGAATAAAGGTTCGTGTACCGAATTTAAATTGATCCGGAAAAAAATGTTCCTGGACCAAATTTAAATTCAGTCTGAAAAAAACTTTCCTGGATCGTATTTAAATTGAGCCCGGAAAAAGTTCCTGGACTGTAATTAAATTCAACCGGAAAAAATTGTTCCTGGATCGTATTTAAATTGATCTGTGAAAAAGGTTCCTGGACCGAATTTAAATACTTTACAGGTAAAAAGGTTTTTTTATGGTCCAGAACCCATTTACGCTTGCTGATTTTCTCTCCTGGACCGGAATTGAATTTATTTAAAATTCCTGCACCTTTAACAAACCTGGTTAAAACCCTGTCTGAGGTAATGAAAATGGGCACCTGGTTTATTTTACTTCACATTTCTTCAGATTTTGGCTAATCGCGAAGACAAGGGTGACAAGGACGATGAGCTAACACTTATGACAATCACAGAGAACACCCATATCCAGTCCGGGATTCAAACCAGGACCGAAATATAGAAAAATAATGAGATAGACTAGGAGTAAGAAAATACAACGATCAAGCCACAATAAAGCTTAACGCCCACTGAGACGCTGTGAAACGCGGCAACAGAAAGCAACAGAACGTCTGTTGTCTGCTTCTATTGAAATCAAATGGTGCAATGCCCACTACAGGAAAACGTGCGGAACCGAAGCGGGAATTTCCGTGCCAGAAGTCTGAAGCTTATCTTAAAGGTTATCGCCCACTGAGAAGCCGGATACGAACTTGTTGTCGCGTTTCTCCGTGTCTCAGTCGGCTTGAAGCTTATGATACAGGAAACAAGTGCGATAGGAAGAGAAACAAAGAAATTGGGGAAATAAGAATGAGAAACAGAGAGGAAGAGAAGCAGTGATACAGATGGAGAAAGTGAATGGAGAAAAAGGGAAACGAAAGTACAATGACACGTAAAATGCCCACTCCTTGTTGTGAAAAATTATTTTAAAAACTTAAGTGCCTTTAAGGGTCGAGCCATTGCCATTCTTCTCTTTAGAAAAATAACACTAAAATGCCAACTTGAATTTATCACGTTGTAACTTTTCCCCAGAAACTTAACAATGCTTTTATCTATATTTCTCCTGTTTTTGTTTAGTAAATCTGGTTGCATAACTGCTCCAAAGGAATATAACGGGATTCCCCTACAAAGAGCTCCATTCCTGTACTTTCCAGGAAAATCCTGTTCGTATGGCTTAGGGATACGACTGAAGAAAGGAAACTGGATGCAGTTAGAAGCTAATAGAGTCACGAAACGCAAGTCCACCCGGGGGACAATAAGGGTTAGTTTAGTTATGTTGTTGGAATGCTTTTGGGGTTTGTGGGGATGAGGGTGGTCGTTTGCAGAGGTGGCTGAAAGGGTCATCCCTCGAGGGGGAGACAACACTCTGAAGCGTACAGGAGACAATGGTTTTGCATGAAGTGCGTAGCGTACGCAGATTTCAAAAGCAGATAAGCTCGAAATAAACCTCCCGTGCGTAGGTGATGCGTTGTTGTTTTCCTTTATCGCAATTACTAAATGGGTTGTTCAAACTCTGGGCCGTTTGTCAAATTCGCGATATCGTTGGGAAGTTGTTCTTTTGTTGCTCTCGCGTTCGAAAAAAATAGCAAAATAAATTGGAATGCAATCGCTAATTTATTTTTGTTCACCTACGAACTGTTAAAGGAGATGTGCATTGATAGTTTCGTTATTTCCAAGTCGTACTGTATATGTAGAGGGACAGCCAAATAGAAACAAATACTGCGACAAAAATATAGAACAGACTGTCCACGGCTCAAATTTACATTAGGTACAAACTGTTATTTACAAAACGACCTCATTGTAATTAAGGTGTCCCGGGTTCGATACTCGGTGGAGCACAAGGCACAGTGGTTCGGATCCCACTTTAAACTGTAGGTCCAGTCCTGATTAGCCTTCCTGTGCATAATGTGAACTTATAACAACAAATCAATCAATCATAAGTTGGACTTATAACAACTATTCAATCAATCACAAAGTGGACTTATAACAACTAATCAATCAATCACAAAGTGGACTTATAACAACAAATCAATCAATCACAAAGTGCACTTATAACAACTAATCAATCAATTATAAAGTGGACTTATAACAACTAATCAATCAATCATAAAGTGGACTTATAACAACTAATCAATCAATCACAAAGTGGACTTATAACAACTAATCAATCAATCACAAAGTGGACTTATAACAACTAATCAATCAATCACAAAGTGGACTTATAACAACTAATCAATCAATCACAAAGTGCACTTATAACAACTAATCAATCAATTATAAAGTGGACTCATAACAACTAATCAATCAATCATAAAGTGGACTTATAACAACAAATCAATCAATCATAAAGTGGACTTATAATAACAAATCAATCAATCACATAGTGGACTTATAACAACTAATCAATCAATCACAAAGTGGACTTATAACAACTAATCAATCAATCACAAAGTGGACTTATAACAACAAATCAATCAATCACAAAGTGCACTTATAACAACTAATCAATCAATTATAAAGTGGACTTATAACAACTAATCAATCAATCATAAAGTGGACTTATAACAACTAATCAATCAATCACAAAGTGGACTTATAACAACTAATCAATCAATCACAAAGTGGACTTATAACAACTAATCAATCAATCACAAAGTGGACTTATAACAACTAATCAATCAATCACAAAGTGCACTTATAACAACTAATCAATCAATTATAAAGTGGACTCATAACAACTAATCAATCAATCATAAAGTGGACTTATAACAACAAATCAATCAATCATAAAGTGGACTTATAACAACAAATCAATCAATCACAAAGTGGACTTATAACAACAAATCAATCAATCATAAAGTGGACTTATATCAACAAATCAATCAATCACAAAGTGGACTTATAACAACTAATCAATCAATCGTAAAGTGGATTTATAACAACAAATCAATCAATCATAAAGTGGACTTATAACAACAAATCAATCAATCACAAAGTGGACTTATAACAACAAATCAATAAATCACAAAGTGGACTTATAACAACAAATCAATCAATCACAAAGTGCACTTATAACAACTAATCAATCAATTATAAAGTGGACTTATAACAACTAATCAATCAATCATAAAGTGGACTTATAACAACTAATCAATCAATCACAAAGTGGATTTATAACAACTAATCAATCAATCACAAAGTGGACTTATAACAACTAATCAATAAATCACAAAGTGGACTTATAACAACTAATCCATCAATCACAAAGTGAAAGTGGGAAAGTGTTATGTGTGTTCCCTATCTCTACAGCGATGAGTGGATTTTAATAGCAAATTTTCAATGGAAACTTCAACCGCCGCCGCACAATTAATCTTAACGCCCACTGAGACGCCGAAGCGCGACAACAGACGGACAATTGTAATAGAAGATTGGGATAAATAAATACCCGGGCAATGCCGGGTAATCAGCTAATATCTTTATATGAGTGACAATACCATACATTAATTTTCACTTCGTTTGGCGCACGTGCAGAAATCGCTTTCCCCTCTGCTTCACATTGTCAGGTTGGCATAAATGTCCTATCCGTTAGCTCAAGATAGATGTAGTACCCATCTTTCCCCCCACCCTTTCCCCCTCTCTGGTAGCCTTTCTGTTCTGTCTAGAGACCCATTCTCTTGTACGTTCGGCCACTCGGAACACAATGGTCAATAGAAAATCGAATTTGAAAGGATTTTGCGTGATATGAAAGAGATTGAAAAAGGAGGGGAGGGGGACGGAAATGCACGTCAGCATGTTTTGGGGGGAAGATTGAAGAGAAAGAAAATTGCACGCATCAGGGAGGAAAACTCCAGGAGTTCGAATCAGAGGCGCACTTTCTTCTCCATGTGTTACGTTTGGCGAATTTTAAAATATATCACAGGAGCGTATATTCTAGCCTATCTGCGAAGTCTGAAGTCTAGAGAATAAAATTCAGGAGAAAAATCAATCGGAAATTGTAAATGTTATTATTCATATCAGTGAAATGATGATGTTGATTCTGAAGTTGGCAACCTGATTTCTTATGAGTTAGCAACCTGATTTCTTATGAGTTGGCAACCTGATTTCTTATCAGTTGGCACAAGATTTCTTATGGGTTGGCAAACAGATTTCGTATGGGTTGGCAACCTGATTTCCTATATGGGATGGCAAACAGATTTCCTATATGGGTTGACAATCTGATTTCCTATATGGGTTGGCAACCTGATTTCATATGGGTTGGCAACCTGATTTCGGATATGGGTTGGCAACCAGATTTCCTATGGTTGGGCAACCAGACTTCCCATGGGTTGGCAACCAGATTTCCCATGGGTTGGCAACCAGATTTGCTATGGGCTGGCAAACAGTTTTCCTATGGGCTGGCAAACAGTTTTCCTATGGGCTGGCAACCAGATTTCTTATGGGTTGGCAACCAGATTTCTTATGGGTTGGCAACCTGATTTCTTATGGGTTGGCAACCTGATTTCTTATCAGTTGGCACAAGATTTCTTATGGGTTGGCAAACAGATTTCGTATGGGTTGGCAACCTGATTTCCTATATAAGATGGCAACCAGATTTCCTATATGGGTTGGCAACCAGATTTCCTATATGGGTTGGCAACCTGATTTTCTATGTGTTGGCAGCCAGATTTCATATGGGTTGGCAACCAGATTTCCTATGGTTGGGCAACCAGATTTCCCATGGGTTGGCAACCAGATTTCCCATGGGTTGGCAACCAGATTTCCCATGGGCTGGCAACCAGATTTCTTATGGGTTGGCAACCTGATTTCTTATGGGTTGGCAACCAGATTTCCTATGGGTTGGCAACCAGATTTCCTATGGGTTGGCAACCTGATTTCTTATGGGTTGGCAACCAGATTTCCTATGGGTTGGCAACCAGATTTCTTATGGGTTGGCAACCAGATTTCTTATGGGTTGGCAACCAGATTTCTTATGGGTTGGCAACCAGATTTCCCATGGGTTGGCATCCAGATTTCCTATGGGCTTGCAACCAGATTTCCTATGGGCTGGCAACCAGATTTCCTATGGGCTGGCAACCTGATTTCTTATGGGTTGGCAACCAGATTTCCTATGGGTTGGCAACCAGATTTCTTATGGGTTGGTAAATTTATTTCTATTCATAGCCTAGGACCACGTGACAAAGTGAGATAGTTCAGATCTTGGACTCAATATACGCCACTGATATATCGTATTCGTAGAGCTAGATGTATGGGGTTCAGTACCCTGCGAGTGTACGGCAGTATTACTGTTATTGCTGATTTGGTATATTTCACTTCGCTTTTCTGCCACTTTTGGCTAATCGCGAGTGATGGTATGATGAAATTGATGAAGAAACATTCACAAAGAACACCCAGAGCTAGGTTCGAACCCGGGACCACTGGTGTCGTAGCGCGCTGTTCTGACCACTGCGAAGACTGTACGGTATTATGAGAGCGATAGCTGAGATCATCGCAAAGCCTAGTACAGGTGGATGCATTTGTGAGGCTGTAACAAAAGTTATTCACACAAGTTCTCAAAATGTGGGAAAAAAATGGACATTTTAATTGCATCAATATGTAGCACCAGAGTCTATACAGGCATACTACCCCTCTCTCGTATTTCAATCATAATCCTCGTGTGTTTCCATACATCATTTAAGGCACCGAAGTAAACATTCATTGTTTGTACTTCCACCTGCAAATCACGGTGAACTCTTTGGGAACAGACCCAACGCCATCATCTCCTTCACGTGGTACACAATGGACTGCACTTTCACTTTGCACACTAACAAGGCTCTGGCGTCTGAATCCACAGTCAGAACAATCCTCTGCAGTGATCATGTTGTGTTGTAGTCTTGTTTATCAATTTCATCTTATCGTATTTCATTCATAGCTTCGCATTTAGCCAAAACTAACGGAAAATCGAAGTAAACAATCAAAATAAATCAACTTATGGAATGTCTTCCGAAAATCTATGAATAACGGAGAATCTATGAGAACGGAGATTGCTTTAATCCTATCGAGTAGGACTCAATCTACGGAAAATCATCTCACTACTACGGAAATCACAGACAATGGCACCACCGTGGGTGAGAATGAGACAAGGGAGGATATGTTAACCTTGTCGAGCAAGGCTTATTTTCAGGGTAGCCATCTCAACTTAGCAATCACAGACAACGGCAACACGGTGGGTGAGAATGAAACAAGGTAGGTTATTTTAACCTTGTCGAGCAAGGCTAATTCTCATAGTATACATCTCAGCTGAGCAATCACAGACAATGGCAACACCGTGGGTGAGAATGAGACAAGGGAGGTTATTTTAACCTTGTCGAGTAAGGCTAATTCTCATGGTATACATCTCAACTGCACAATCACAGACAACGGCAACACGTTGGGTGAGAATGAGACAAAGGAGGTTATTTTAACCTTGTCGAACAAGGCTAATTCTCATGGTATCCATCTCAGCTGGGCAATCACAGACAATGGCAACACCGTGGGTGCGAATAAGACATTACGTTTACATGTTTCTCCAATAATTAGCTAAGGGTAATTCTTAACTGTGTACATAACTAAAATCTTGATTTCGAATTCCGATCTGTTATATATTAAAATCTTTTAAGTGGAGTTATTTATGTACAATTTACTTGTGAGGTATCTTGGATACCACCACAAATTTACTCTAAATGACAATTACAGGGTGGGATTTTGAACAATTGGGCATTTGTTTCAAAGACATGCGTAAGTGAACATAAATTCAGTGAAATAACTGCATCAAACTTAAAACTATAACAGTTTAACTTGATGAAATCAAATGCTTTCAGATGGCGACATCTATTTATGTTTGTTGATTTGCCGTACGGACTCACCAGCATAATTTCAGCTTTACATTCAATACGTAACTCGTTACATAGCAAAAAGACAATATACTATGTTTTTCGTTGTAGCCCTCAGACATAAAAGTCAACATGAACATAATCCGAGGAGGTGCCACTTTATAGAGCATCGACACGTAGAAACTTACGTTCCACCCTTTGCGTTGGATTATGCCGCAAAGGTACACACAATGGTGTGGATGTAGGTACTCGCCTATTCTTAAAATTGGATACACTGAAGGTGATGTAATCAGCACCATTTTCGGTCCATGTCATTCTACTTCGCTTTTCTTCTTTAGTTTTCAAATTTCATCTTGGAAAAAACAAACATTCAGTGGCGGCGAATGGGGGTAGGGGGAGGGGGGCCAGTTGTCTCCCACTTTTTGCCACTTGTGTTCCCTCACTATGGTAAACCTTTTGTACCAAGGGAAAGTAAACTGTCCTTGCACCTCCCCCCCCCCCCACACACCTGTGTGTACCTTGCTCCCCAGCTTTAACGTTTTCTGTTGTACATTTCGGATTTTCAAAGACACGTCCGATCAATTTAATAGATTTAGTTATGTGACGAAGCTACACCGTGCAAAATAGAATAACACTTTTAAATGTTTCTATCTCGTTTTCTTAGCGAGTCAGCAAAACATTTACCATATAAGTTTCACAAATATGACCTTAAGCAACCGTTTTACGTAAGTACAATGTACTGAATTAATCAGTAATGAAAAGTAACATCTGAATTTGGACCACACTTTAATGAAGGTAAAATATACACTTTTACAGGGGTGCCATCTTCTTCAGTTAATGTGAAATAAATACGTCTTGTAATCTGAAACTCCTGAACATTATTATTAAGTAATTTAATATGGAAAACGTGATGTCCTGGTCTCGTTTATCTTTTGCATATTATTTCACGCACGTATTGTTTCATAAACAAAGTTAAATCTTAAACTCCGGTGGAGTTTCAACAAGTAGACAAATTTTCTGGAGAAAATGTCCGTATCTGCTTTGTGTCCTGGTGCAGGAAGAACTAGAGTGTACATGAAAAGAGATTTGTTTTCTAATTGTCCACCAAGTGAACTCTACATAAGTTAAGGCTGTGTATTCCATATATAAGATCAGTTTGAGAGGCTGTCTGAATGTTCAATGTTTTCGAGTTTGAGCTTCGTTCCTGCTGCAAGTGAACCAACCATATTTTCACTGGTGCGTTAACTAGAAAAATAAGACTCGAACCAAGGCGCGATGGAAAGAAACAAAGGTATGAATGAACAAATAGAGAACCAGAAGAAGAAAGCGAAAGAGGGAGAGAGAACAAGAAACATTACAAAGAATGAGGACTAATAGAGGCAGAAAAGCGGAAGAAGGAACAGAGAGGAAGAGAGAATGAAGAATGGTAGAAATATAAAAGATAGAAATACGAATGATAAAAAGAGGAGAAGAAGCTGAGGAGCAAAGAGAGTTAGAATGGTGATTGACTAAGAAATAGAGAAGAAAGGAAAAGAATGATAGAGAATAACAAGGAAAGAGAAGGAGAATAAAGAATGCTAAGAAGAAACAGAGATGAAGATAGAGAGAATTGGTACTGTCAAAAATAAATCAAGAAACGGTGGAAGAAGCAAAAATAAAAATGAAAATGAAAGATGATGTAGAAAAAAATGAAGAGAAGGGAAAAACAGAAACGTGGAATGATTGGAAGAAAGAAAAAGGGAAATGAATGAAAAAGTGAGAATCGTATTAGAAAACCACGGAAAGCAGAGTGCATCTGAAAGTGTTTTGTCTAACCTTGTGTTCTCCCGAATAAAAATTTCTAGTAACGTCTTCACACCTATTCACTTCGAAGACCAACTTGGAATAAGGAACACCATACACAATTTTTTTTGTGGATAATACCGAAATTTAATATCTAATTTTCCAAACAATATTATGTTCACAAGCAATCCTGTTTCCTGCGTTTCAATTTTTGAAAAAAATATACAACATTACAACACTTTCAATGTTTGTATGGATCAGTCGAAGTAATAACCACTGAAATTAGCGCGAACATTTGGACATCACCAAGATTTGCTGTCACGAACTTGATGATACCGGAACTCTTCTTGGAATTCCCTTCACAAAACCTTCCCTCAGCACAAAAGAATCAAAGAGCAGCAGCAAAAAGAACTTGAATCGGGAAGGAGTTTGTTGAGAGAAGAACTTTCTTCCTGCCAACGCAATTAAAACCCCTCCAGGGGTCGTTAACTGTTCGCCCAGGAATCAATCCAAATGTCCGCGATGATAGAGAAGGAGTCGTGGACTTCTGCTAGAGCGAGGTGGGGCGCTTTTCTTGCACCTCTATCAATCCAACCCTCGACCCCCGACCCTTCCTGATCGCCTAAGACCTCGATCGAGAAGAGGATGCAAGGGGAAAAAAGAGGGAGAAGAGCAACTAAGATTGAAACAGTTGAAGTGAATGATTCTCACTCATCAATCAGCTGATTCCGATGCCTTTGGTGGGGGGATTCACGACCCGGAAGGATGTTCCATCAAACGGCATTTAACATCAACTTTGGTCTTCCTAATCTCCCCTCTCTTCTTGTTAGTTCCTATCTCCGCTCGTCCAACTCTTTCTCCAAGTCAAACAAAAGAGTTCATTGCTTTATTTGTTTCCGAATCTTATCAATGATTTCACCCTCAATTCTTTCTTGTTTTATGATCAACGTCTGTTCAGCGTGTGCCACTAGTATGATGACTTCATGAACCATGTTTTACAGTTTTCTCCAACTAATGAATGGAAGGAAATTGTGTAAAAGTACTATTACGAACACTGTACAACAAATCAATATTGTATGTTTTAAGTTACAAAATTGTTTCACACGAATATCTAGATCTACTATATTTGTCTTCTCCTCAAAGTCATATCCAAATATTGGACCTATAAAATAAGTTAATAATCCTCCTTACGTTATATCAATATTTCTAGCAAAATTATACGTTACTTACTTAAACTTTTAAGCACAACTTATTATCCACCGTGCCATCTTTTACACATTTGAGATAAGCAATTTACAAAAATACCAAAAACAAATAAGCTGCCTAAACTATGGTGACAAACAACAATTCCATTAACAATTGAAACCTTAACAACAACTAATGCAATTTCCAACTCTCGCTCCATCTAATGAGTAAATTATAAATTATCTTTGTTATATCCCTCCACAAAAATTACTTGAAAATATTAGTAGTGTTCACCTGTCTGTGATTAAATTACAAAGGAAAACTACACATGCAGAATTTGAAAATATATTTTACAAACGCGAAGTCTCAAAAAAGGTATGGCTATTTCTTCCACGACACGTGGACAAGGGCTTGACTCACGATACTTGGAACAGTGGCGCAGGAATGTTTTTTTTTCTCCTGGGGGGGTACAAAATTCACCTCACATAACCACACACACCTTGGGTGTGTGTGTGTGTATATGTATATTTATATGTATGTGTGTGTTTGTGTGGGTGCGTGCGTGTGTTGGCTCGCGCACTGGTGTACACAGAGAGGGGCTGATGAGGCTACAGCCACTCCGAAATTTTGAGAAAATCACATTTTCAAATGAAAGGAGTGAAGATCTCTTTTGGGGGGGGGGGAAATCAGACTGATAAATACACCGCCGATGATCACCGATTGACATTTTTCATAATAGAAAATTATAAATATACGAAATCTCATTGTCCATACCCTTCCCCTAGAAAGTAGCTAGATACCTTTTCAATTCCAGCTCCTCCCGAAAGAAAATCCTGCATATACCGGTGAGTGCGTTTTCATTTTATGTACTATATACCTATATGGTGGTGTGGAAAATTCCATTATAGAACAACACACAAATTTTTGGCTTTTTAATTGGATGTTTAGATGAAACATTTTTATTTCTTTATTTTTTACAATTTATGGTTACTATAAAAACATGTTTTAAAAACACAATTCCGAAACATATAAATCTTTGGACCTTGTTTTGGCTCATTTGGAATTCAATGGAACGGAAAATCAGATGTTGAGAACAAACACACAGCTATTCATTTTAATATATAGAATGTCATCTGAAGAAGGGGTGAGGTATTTTTTCCACCCTCTGTATTAATCACCCCAACCTCTCGTTATGAATGACACATCCCAACCAGGAATAATTATTTTGCACTCACTGGATATCAATAAATATATCGTAAGAGTTCCAGTTAGTAGTATTAGAGCCCCATATCTGCATATACAATTATTGTTCAGTAATTTATGGAGGATATCTAGAATACCATACCTAGTCTCATTTAGATGCCATGTATTCGTTAGCTGAGGCTACTAGGTTTTCCACAAGCACTTTTTCTTCAAATACTAAAACTGTCCCGTATTCTTTTATGTATGCTGCGTTCCTTCGTCCTTTAATGCTGTCCGAGCGCTTGTTGAAAGCTATAATGCTTTGTTCTCTCTTAAAAAAAAATGAGTCTTGATGGTTCCAGATTGACTCGAAAGAGGTCTCTCAGTTTGAAGGATTGAAGGAAGTTTAATTGAATGATTCATTTGTTTTATTTTGTTTCGTTTATAGTGACGGAATATGAAGTTATAATTTATGTAATTTCATAGGTAGTAAATTTTTTTACAATAAATCTTGTAACAATTGTGGAAGCACTTAGTCTTGGAAAACTCTATTTGAAAAAAAATCAAGCAAATAATGTCAGTGGTATACTACTCTGAAAAATATCTTATCAATCAGTAGACTAATGCTTTACAAAAGTGTACCCCCCCCCTCCTCTTACAAAAAGAAGCATTAGCCTGCAGCATGATTTCCTGAAACTAAACTTTAGCTTATTCCATCTCACACTCCTTTTAAACAATGTTCATCTCCTCAAAATGGTTTACAAAAGGACACATGAAGTGATCGAACCTAAGATTACCACAATATACAAGAATAGGTTTACTGTGGCTTCAACAGTTTTTTTTATGTTTTGGAAAGGAAGGTAATATTTGTAGACCACATGAACTTTGTCGCGCTATTAGAAACTAGGTTCATTTTACAGCAGCACCTTAGATCCTTCATATTATTTTATGGGGGGTGTACAGGGAATATAACTCGGATATACGGTTTAGGGGGTTACTGTACCCCCCTTCCAAAACTTGGGGGGGTGGGACATTGCACTCCTTCTTGGGAATACATTTCCGGTTAACCGTTTATCACTTTGCTTCGTCATCGACAGTCACGCTACAAAAACATCGACCCCGTCGCAAATTGTCGTATCAAAAAAAAAAAAAAGCGAAATTTTAGATATTTCACCTACGTGTGGTATGTGGTGGTCCGCTCAATCTGGCAAATCGACGTCCTTACACTATCATCCGTTTTTGAGATATTCATTCTTTCAGGATTTCTCAAAATGTCGTATCTCAACATTTAGCGAAAAAGTTACTGTCACAAACTTTCATATCTTGAGTTACGTCTCTTTGTGACGAAACTTTTTCAGCGCAAATTGATATACGCCCATCCGCCCCCTTGTTTGGGAAGTTCATATTTTTGACATTGACCGAATTGTTGGACATATTGTCAGAAACCGAAAAAGAAACGCCAAAAGGCTTTACAGTCATTAGCAATGGTACTTATGTACATTGTTTACAGTCTATTTACGACACATATTTCTATACTATAGCTATAGTAATTTGTTACTAGAAATAGAAGCAAGATGGATATTTGAATTTAGAGACGGTATGTTTCAAGAACACCGTACCCACTAAAAACTTAATTTTTTCTAGCAAAAATACTTTAAAACAAGTTATCAAGTTCAAATTATCGGAAGCCAGAACAAAAGTAGTATACAGGAATCGTGATTATTGCTATTGACAGGAAACAATGGAAAATTCCTGATCTGGCAGTGACGTTCCTTGTCGCAGGTACAAAGGAGGCTGCAGCCTCATTAGCTCCCCCTCTGCATACGCCAGCAGCCTCCTTTGTAATTTTTGAGAAAATCAACATTTTCAAATGTACTCGGGATAAGCCGAATTGTTAAAAACAACCTTCCTTAAAGTGACCCCAGATTACCATCTTTGTATTTGAATAACTTTTAAATTGAATATTCGTACTTACATATTCTGTATTGAGAAACATTGTTGAAGGTGGCATTTCGCTTATGTCACGGAAATAAGCTCTATTTGCGACATATCGAGTGAGTTTTCTTCGTTTCTTGTTGCCTTCTGTAACACGCAAAATGGCGGTCACAGTTTCACTACCATACTCGGCATGCAGTGTTTCCACCCCACTGCAACCAAAAATACCTACGTAGCCCACAAACCATTGACGCATAGCCCCACGAACCATTCATACATAGCCCCACGAATCATTTTCGGTAAGGTTAGGTCAGGTTGGGTCACGTTTAGGTTACAATCGTTTAGAATAGTTTAGAAAACTATTGCGTAGCCCCACACACGATTCTCGCATAGCCCCACGAACCATTGACACATAGCCCCACAAACCATTTTCAGAAACGTACCTTCTTCAGTTACAAACACACGTGTTTGGAAACACTGACCCGTGATTACGTCGTCACACACAGGCAACATCCGGCTGGAAGGAAATGGATGCAACAGCTTTCGTGCATCGGTGACACATTTATATCGAAAAATAGATGATTTACCGGCAAAATTCAATGAACGATGAGAAAAAACACTTCCCCGAACTTCCACAACTATAAAGGAACTGCATTCGGTAAGTAATTTCTATTGTAAATTTGAAGAAATCCGTTTGTCCTATATAAGAAATTTACCAAATACTCTACATCCCACCCCCTAGTACATAGCCCGTTCCGAAAAAAAATCTATGTACGTTGGTGTTGGAAGAATGTAATTTGCATATTTTCCGAGATCAGAAATATGATGGCGCTACGTTAGCATAATTTAATTCTTGTCAATATTTTGGGGGTAGCCTAGATGTATATGCATATTAAATTAATAAACTATTTGAACAAGAAAAGTAAAAATAAATAAGAATGCGAAATAAACTGCCAGTAAACTCTCGCCTTTGTGTGTGAGAATAAATTATAATTCTCAACTCAACGTTTGTACTCATATTGTAGATAAACCTGGTACAGACAGGCTTAAAACCATCTTTCAATGCTTTCCCATCAGTTTCAGATTTCCGGATCTGACAGCTCGACACGCCGTGTGAGTTGTCGAGTGTCTGATTCGCAACTGTCTCCTTGGAAGACGTTGACAGGGCCGAGATCAAACTCCGAAAACTCTCGTCTTCTGTTCCTCGTTTTGCCCGTCTCCCGATCTTGATCTATCTAACATCTTTCCGCAAGTTCAGCTGTTCCACCTGTCACATCTTCTAAAAGCGGCGACAGAGACCATACATTTGTGGTCTGAGGTGATGGAGCGGTGTCCCAGTTGTTGGAAAAGAGACTGCCATATAGAGGGAGCTGCCGTGAGTTTGGATTAAGGACATTTCGGCAAAAGGGTAAAGCTGTTTTCAAAACTTGATCCAAACTCTTCTGGACTTGGGAGTGAGTGTGAGGAATTCTTAGAAAACACTGTTCTTTCTTAAATTGGTTTGGTCTGTATACTTTTTTTAGCTTCTTCGTATCGGTGCTGTTGGTGTTTTGTTGTTTATACATTACGTTTTTCTCTCTCGGATCTTTCTACCCGTGGAAATAATTCAGGACCTTCAATATTTTGCATAGTTACACCATCGCGTTCGGCTCCACCACCAAGAAAAATTACATTTCGACCAATTTCCATGGTTTTACCCTGTAACTTTTTACGATTACTGGGGTGGTGCATTCATGAAGGACCACGTTCGCTTCCTCCAGTTCCACCTTTTCCACTCCACCACTAAGAAAAACTACATTTCGACCTATTTCCATGGTTTTGCCCTATCACGATTACTGGGGTGGTACATTCATGAAGGCCCACGTTCGCATCCTCCAGTTCCATCATTTCTTTGTGAGTAAACTACTGGTATAAATAAGTGTGGTTAATGGGATCGTGCAGCTGACTGTGTTAATCCATGCACACGTAGAATTATCGGACAGGACTTAATTCTGAAAATTGTACTTCACTGGGAATCAAACATGAACATTTCATAATTTGAAGATTAAGTCACGAATGGATATCAAAACCCGGAAGGGTCATTCCACGTCAATTCATCCAGGCCATGTCACCCACCATCCCCGATTTTGATGAAATTCGGTATGCTTATAGAACTTTTGATGCAGATTACAAAAATGACAACTCTTTTTAAATTGGTCAAAGGGTACAGAAGTTACGCGCTTTTTAAAATCTCCGTGTACGCCACATGCGGCTCCAATTTGAATGTCACGCATTAGGTTATAAACGATTGTATCTTCCCTCGGGTTTGCCGTAGAAACTTCAAGTTTGTTTTCTTTTGTTCAGAATAGTATAAGCTTTCATTTAAATAACGTTTCAGATGAATGCATCAATAAACATGTATTTTTATATATAGTTTTATGTATTTTTTTAGAAAAATAAATGACTAATTTCAAGAGCGAATTTCATGCAATGCCTCCGCTTCAATTTCCCCCCAATTTTATATGTAGGTAGCTCAGAGTGTGTACTAATGCCTGATGAAAAAATTGGGATGGACGGTTCAGAGACAGGGTGATTAAAAAATCATTTGCATAAAATGACATTAAAAGTAAATCTTCTTAAAAATTAGCACAAAACCTGAAGTACAATATGTTTTAAGCTACAATATTCAAAATTTATGTTCACTATGTGTGAATGTAAGCATAGGCGTAACCTGGCGGGGCAAAGGGAATCTCTTGCCCTCTCCCAAATTTATAGATTAATTTAAAATTTTCAAGTAATAATTACAGTGGAACTCATATTGAACTTCCTCGATTTTACATTTTCCTTCATTTTGCATTCAATCTTGGTGGTCCCAACATAGTAAATTGCTTAGAAATTTTCTAAGATTTTACATTTTCCAGCGTATTAATTTTTTCAGCTTGGTCTCCTGGATAACGTAAAATCGAGGTTCAACTGTATCACACATATTTCTAAGTCTTCATTTTTTTTAAAAAAAAGTATATATTATATAATTATATATATATATAATCATTATTAACATTCTCAAGTTTAGCAAATTTATCTTCGAGAACATTCTTTTTGTGCATTTTATCTCAATATGGAAGTTCTTTTTTGGCTACTCTTCATGGGGATACGTAATATGACGTAAGAATTAATACTACACTTTTGTGCTGATTGAAGTTTTTTTACAAATTGAGCTTTTTCGCCACATACCACAGAAAATATCCTTGTGACTGGATGGTTGGAACAGAAAAAAAATACTTGTAAAGACTTATATAGTATAAAGCAACAAGTACGGCAATTATGTACCAATTCCGTAGAAACCGTATTCAAGGCATAAATTTCTTAGTAATCATCTAGGGTGAAATGACAACAACCCACAGTACAATGTGTCAGCGATTGCAAAGTAGTACAACAGTACCAGGAAGTATGCACTATTTTGAACTTACAGGTTCCGTAAGTTACTTTTTACAAGTAACTGGGTTTCTTTTACAGTTACTGTAACAGTAACGTACTGTTAATGATCATTGATTTGTGTAAAAGTTACACAAAATCAATGATCATGAAGACTTCCGTGTTTTACTTATGTTTCTAGTACATAATATGTATTCATATATTTACATTATTACTGCTAATAAATGATGGAAAACACAGTCAGTTTTGGTTGAACGATTATAATTAAAAAATAATTTGTATGCTGACCATGGTGTTTTGAATATGGTGTCATTGATTCCACTTGCACCTATTTCTTTCTCCTCCATTCCAAGTTCAACAAGATCCAAAGATCCACTCCCTCGACAATGACTTTTTCCTAGCTGGACAACAACATTCCAAACGAACACAGCAGTCTACCAAAACCAATGGAGTTTTCACATGCAATTAGAAATGAATTACAGTAAAGCGTGGATGTTCTAAATTTAGCATGCAACAAAACATAGCTTCCTTGCCAGCAATTCCAAGAAAATCCTTTCACGTAGCATCCGGAGAAGGTACTTTTTTTTTTTTATAGTCTTGAACAGAATTGTCCAATTTAGCTATTTCCCTACTGCAAAAAGTAACTCTGTTACCGTTGTTAACGTTACAGGTACTTACTTTTAAAAGTAGCTAGTTACAGTTAGAATTCCTAAATGAAAAGTAACTGTACTTGTAACTTTGTAACTATTTACTTCGAAACACTAGTTGTTTAACAGTCAGAGCAAAATATTATGTGCTGATGTAATATGTTTTGTATGA
Organism: Lepisma saccharinum; assembly: GCF_977018435.1. Lineage (NCBI taxonomy): Eukaryota > Metazoa > Arthropoda > Insecta > Zygentoma > Lepismatidae > Lepisma > Lepisma saccharinum. Next base: position 92,718,928 of record NC_139232.1, on the reverse strand, counting down.
CTGTATGGTTGGACTTTTGTGAAGAAGTGGCTTTCCAAATTCCAACTGTAAACAGTTATGTAGTAGCATGTGTGTGCGTGACTCAAACTTGTTTGTAGGATTGCTTCAAAAGTCCACGTGGAACTGGAGATGCAGCTATTAAATTCTCGCATCCACTTGATCCATCAACTTCCTACTACTGGCCACAAAATATTCTGTGTCCAGTGTACATTAACAACACAAATGGATGGACATATGTACTTATTGATAAGTCAAATACTTTAGTGTGTTTGGAATGGTCAAAATATCCATGTAAAATGTGAACGGTACAATTTATAGTACATGAAATTTTGGCAATGCATAGAGTACAATTTTAGGTACTTTCTTAATGGGTGTCACTTGGAAACTATCTTCAGGTTGAGATAATCACAAAGTTTTCCATCGCATAAAAATAGTGTCCAGTATTATTTGATAAATACATTTGAAAAACCACAATTATTACTCTTTATTCGTTTGTTCCTCAAGTGCCAGGAGGATCACAAGATATATTTAACTTGTAAATTTTAATTAATATATAAATTCGGTAGTGGCAAGTGTTTCCCTTTGCCCCCGCCAGGTTACGCCTATGCTTACATTCACGCATAGTGAAAATAAATTTTGAATACTGTAGCTTAAAACATATTGTACACTCGAAATCGAATGAAACGCCCCCCTTACGGTTATGCAACCCGGAATTTTATATCATCTAGTTTCGCCAGGAATAGCAGCTCGCGAGAAGCGTAGTGTTTCCAACTCTTGAATCTAGCCACAGATTCACGCGACCGGGTGGAGATCTTGCTTTCCTCTTGATTTGATTTTAACGGACAAGAAGTTTATTTTGAGAATGTCTCTGAGTAGTAGCAAATAGAGAGTACTGGGCCCTCAATTGGGGCTCGAATCATCATGTGGGGCTCGATCGCCTTAATGGATTTCTCTCGTAAGGCGCAGTGTTGCCAACTCCTTACCCGAAAAAATCACCAAGGTTGTGGCGCTCGTCGTAGCTTTTTATGATGTACATTTTGAGAGCAGAGTTGGCAAGACTGTGGGTTTTTACTGTAGCTTTTTATGAGGGGGGGGGTTTATTGCCCTCTGTTTACATCTGGCAACACTACCATAGATTGACAGTGTTGTTAATCTACTGGGTTTTTTCACTGTAAATTTTCATCAAAGGACCTGAGGGGTCCATGTATTTTTTATGTCTGGCAATACTGTTGGGGGCCTAGTGTTGGCAACACTGTGGGTTTACTGTAGCCTTTTATGAGGGGGGTCTATTGTTTTTTTTTTATATTTGGCAACACTACCGTAGTTTGACAGTGTTGTTAACCTACTGGGTTTTTTCACTGAGGCTCGAATCATTATTTGAGGCTCGTCGTAGCTTTTTATGATGTATATTTTGAGGGGCACAGTGTCGGCGACACTGTGGGTTTTTACTGTAGCCTTTTATGAGGGGGGGTTTATTGCCCTCTGTTTACATCTGGCAACACTACCGTAGATTTTTTGACAGTGTTGTTAACCTACTGGGTTTTTCACTGTAAATTTTCATCAAAGGGTCTGAGGGGTCCATGTATTCTTTATGTCTGGCAATACTGTTGGGGCCTAGGAATAATTGTACAACAATTTGTACCTAATTGTACAACAACTTGTACCTAATTGTACAACATATACACAGACATAAAAGAGAAAGCCTTCCCGTAACTTACTTCGTGTACAATTTATATGATTTTACAACTGTGAAAAGAAAGCATATGTGTTCTGTATGCACACATTCATTCTTATTTTTCGAAGTTGAATGAAAGCACGTGTTTTTACGCTCTCGTAATACTGACCTTGCCCCAGTGATTTTAAATTGCTTCCATCCGCTTTTTTTCTGTGTTATTTCCGCATGCACGCAACATTCGCTTTCAATAGACAGAAGGAGTGTTAGTATAGCAGGCTCCGAGTTTACAATTTATTAAATTAAACAATAATTTATGTAAGAATATACTTGTACTTACCGAACACAAAATAATAAAAAGCACATGTGAATATTTGCGTGTGTTCATGTTATATGACGACTGAGTAAAAAAATAATGTTGACTCCCCGAAAGATAAAAGTTCCTGGTTCGACATCAGATGCATGCAAATTTTATGTTTTGCTCTCCAAAATCTTGATTTTTATGTTTGTGCTATTTGTCATACAGCAGAGGAGAAGAGGGGAGAGGGGAGGGGAGGGGGTACTATTAGCGCCATCTATTAGCAAACAATAGAAATAAAAAAGTAGGGTCAAACTTTTTCAACACCCAAACATTTTAAACGTCCTCGTTTAGTAATACGATTAGCAGAAGATGTTTGAAAGAGTACTCTTAGTCGAGAAAGCTAATTTCTAGGGCCCATATATTGCTAACATGTTCCTTGATTTGCATATTTCTCATACCGCCATATGTTGTTCTAGTTGACTTCTTCAAAAAAAATGCTAATTAGCGAGAGTTAATTAAGCGAGGCAAGTAAAAGAAGCAAAATAGAACAGCATATGTGCCGGCGTGAGAATATGTAAAAATTCGACTCGATTCGAATTAAAGTTGGGGGATATTTTGCATTTTTTCCCTATAATGTACAAAACATTTACCGTACATAATTTTTCTATTTACAATAAGAGGAATGTGTGACAATATCCATATTAATTAGGAAAGTATGTTGTATGCTAGGTTAGCTAATTGTGTCTTCTACAGCTTTACTGTATAGAGGGAAGATGGAAAAAAGAGCTCTACAAAAACTGACGCTTTTAACAATATTGTACGCCGCCGTGAAAATTACATATAAATAAGACTTAAGCGTATTATCCGCTTTCATGTCAGATTTTCCCAACCTGTGAGCTGTAGTGTTTAGGTGACAAGCGACCTGCTCAAATATGATACTGTTGACAATATTGTACGCTGCCGTGAAAATTACATATAAATAAGACTTAAGCGTATTATCTGCTTTCATGTCAGATTCTCCCAACCTGTGAGCTGTAGTGTTTAGGTGACAAGCGACCTGCTCAAATATGATACTGTTGACAATATTGTACGTATATTGTATTGTATAGGAGACTAGAAGCATATAATTTGGCGAAAAAAAAACAAAAACCCAAGTAAGGTCATAGAGAATAGTTAAAAAAAAAAAAGTGAACAATTATATTTTGCATTGCACAGCATTGGATATTAAATAACATACCCCCAAAAAATCTCTGCATTATGCGTTCTGTAAAAAAATTGCCCTACGTGCCAAACTGCTGTGTCAAGTAAACATTTTTAAAAGCACTGTCGTACTTGTGTGCCGGGAAAGCAAATATGTGCGACCAAACTGTGCTCTAAGTGTGGAAAAAATATTTCTATTGCCAACTTCAAGTTGTTTTTTTGATACGTATATATATTATTATTTTTTTAACAGAGGAAGAAAGTCCGTGCTTCGGAAAACGCGATGATGTGCGTAATAATATCTTCCGTCTCCTGCTTAGACTTGTACCAATCTACTGTGTACCGTCTTCTTCCCTGCCTTGCCTCGTGCAATTCATCCAACCTCTTGTTCAATTTTTCCCCTGCAGCCGAAAGCAGAATGTTGAGATCACCGCACCTCAGGCCGCTGATCTCCCGAAGATGGTTCTTGAGAACCATTTCACAAGGGATGCGAAATTCCGGCGTTGTTCTTGCTATGATTACAAGTTTTCCTACATCCTCACAATCTCTGTTTACTGCGTGTTTAAATATTTTACATAGTAGCTCGGGCGGCAAATCAGTTATACGAGACATGTTGTTATTATTATTATTTTTTCACTCTATGTTATTTATATACCCTACCCCAATTTTTGTTTCGTGTTCATGGCGATGGTGGTAGAGTGCCACACACGTAAATTTGCCGTTGCGTAGAAACGAATTTTCGTTTCGTCTCCCTCTCTCTTAGCATCATGTGTTCTACTCTGCTCGATAATCTTCGCTATTGTTGCCATATTGTTATTCTATTCCTGGACACACTCGCGCAAACATCATTGAAAACAATTGAATAGCGCTCCAGCTCGCGGTTCCCACTGTTCGGTAGGGATGCTAATGTGGCAATATAGTACGGCGTAGTGCTTGTTTTTTTTTATGCAGTGCATGTTTATTGGCTAGCTAGTAACTAGTGTTGCCAACTGTAATAATGAAGCACTATTTCTGTCATGGAAGGGGAAAAGGCAGGTTAAGTGGCGGTGAGTTTTGTTGGATTGGAAGCACCATATTTTTATTTTATACTAAGTATTTGACCGGTTTGACGTTGTGTGCGTGTATTGCGTGTGTGTATGTAAAAGTGTGTGTTTGCTAATGAACGTTAAATTCCATAATGCCTCCAGTTCTGTCGAAGTTGAAATCAAAAACCTTGCATAGCCAAGCTCGGGAAATTCTAAGCAACGTGCACGAGTTTATGAAGGAGGAAGCCAGTCATGGTGTTAGCATCCCAATAAAGCATTTTGGCAAGAGAGCAGCGAACAGCAGCAACAAATTGTTCATATTTCATAATTTTGGAATTATTCAAAATAAATAAATTATGTAGCTCCAACATCATTTCAACTCTGACTCCGGCACGTGTTCTTGTAGAAATTGCATAGAGGAGGCTGTTATTTTTGCTGCTTAATGCGATACATATTGTTTTCTGTGTTAAAATTGCCATGCTTTGATGGGTGATAAGCCTATTGAAAACTGTGATCGAGCGAGATATTTTTTTTGTGCTGAATAGTATTGAAATAGCATAAGAAGTCTCATTATTTATTTTATATTTTGATGTTTTAGTTAGGAATATATTGATTTTCAATTTTCCGTTGCTGCGTAATGACCGGGGGGGGTCGAAATAGAGCGGCATCTGCCGCCACCTCCCAGGGAGGCAAAATGACTAGCGCCGGCCCTGGTTCATAACAAAAGAAAAAGCCGCGCAGCTTATCGTCTAGTGGCAGTATATGTACTTGTTATTGTTGTGGAAGCCGGCATCCTTTGTAAATGTACAACAAAGGCAACCGACTGTCGCCGATCTCAGAGAGGAAATAATAATACTGCTTCAGGAGGAGTGTTATGGTGCAATTGTAGCGGTTTAACACGTTGGCATGTTATTATCTGCCGTTGCAGTTCCATACCAGTGTATACGGGTTTTGGAAGTGAAAAGTTAGAACGCCACCAGTGCATTAATGCAATGAAAAATAATATATATATATTTTTTATTTTGTTTGAAATCACTCAAATAAGGAATCGTATGAAGAAGTCTTTTTTGCAGCATTTTTGGTAATTTTACTTATGTGTTAGTTCATATTTTGTGAATTTTTAGTCCATATGTATGTAGCTACATACAAAGTCACTTGTTAGTACATATTAATCCTAGTCCTGGTATAATGCATGACGTTTAAAACTCAACGTTAGATAGACCTGAATTCTCTAATTTTATTGTTGTACGTAACAGCTGTGCATCGGCGCACTGCAGCGATTTTTCTATCTGCTCCATTAGCAACACTGCTTCTTTAGTTGTTTCGCGCATCGCACGGCAGAATTATCTGCGCTGGACTCTACCCAGTGCGGCGACCCGTTCACCCAGCGATGCGTCTCTGCTCACGAACTTTTCGAAAGCTGCGTGCTCTAATTTTCTGTCTGCTTTGTGACGTGCATCCAGATCCGTCTGCGTGGTGTTGTAAGCGATGTCGTGATTTTTGCATGCGGCGTCCAACGGATTCACACCCTTGCCCCCTCTCTCCAATTTTTTCTCGAGTTTGGTACCCGGTCCGCAGTACTGGTAGCCAGGTAAATGCATCTGAAAAGGTAACTTGTTACCTTTTGAGAACAGGCACCTGTACGTGTTCTCGAAAAGTTTGGAGCAATCCAAATACTAGCAACTGATGAAACTGTACGATGGTCTGGACATTGCAACGTTCGCCTCGGAAATAAAACCACTCGACGATTGTCGTGAAAATTCAGTCGTTGTGTTCGACGACGCCATCCCGGAAAATCAAAATGAAATTCGCAATTTTTTCACGCAAGGTCGTCACAAAAAAAATGGATTGCTTCTACCTAGCTCAAACGTTTTCCAAAATTCCAAAAACAGTTAGTATGCGACAACGCTAATTTCATATGCTTGTTTCGTCAAGATCACACCAACCTCAAGTACGCGTACGATGACTACGTAGGCGGAGACATGAACTACAATTAATTTTCGGAACGCTGCTGCTCTACTTGCTGGAACGGTGACGATTTCGGATTCGCGACGATCGACATGACGAGGAAACCCAACGACGGAAAATACAGAAACAAAATCAACGACTTTCTAAACGTTGCAACGTTGTGAGAAACGACGTTTATTTATATACGTATATAAATAAACGTCGTTTCTCACAACGTTGCAACGTTTAGAAAGTCGTTGATTTTGTTTCTGTATTTTCCGTCGTTGGGTTTCCTCGTCATGTCGATCGTCGCGAATCCGAAATCGTCACCGTTCCAGCAAGTAGAGCAGCAGCGTTCCGAAAATTAATTGTAGTTCATGTCTCCGCCTACGTAGTCATCGTACGCGTACTTGAGGTTGGTGTGATCTTGACGAAACAAGCATATGAAATTAGCGTTGTCGCATACTAACTGTTTTTGGAATTTTGGAAAACGTTTGAGCTAGGTAGAAGCAATCCATTTTTTTTGTGACGACTTTGCGTGAAAAAATTGCGAATTTCATTTTGATTTTCCGGGATGGCGTCGTCGAACACAACGACTGAATTTTCACGACAATCGTCGAGTGGTTTTATTTCCGAGGCGAACGTTGCAATGTCCAGACCATCGTACAGTTTCATCAGTTGCTAGTATTTGGATTGCTCCAAACTTTTCGAGAACACGTACAGGTGCCTGTTCTCAAAAGGTAACAAGTTACCTTTTCAGATGCATTTACCTGGCTACCAGTACTGCGGACCGGGTACCAAACTCGAGAAAAAATTGGAGAGAGGGGGCAAGGGTGTGAATCCGTTGGACGCCGCATGCAAAAATCACGACATCGCTTACAACACCACGCAGACGGATCTGGATGCACGTCACAAAGCAGACAGAAAATTAGAGCACGCAGCTTTCGAAAAGTTCGTGAGCAGAGACGCATCGCTGGGTGAACGGGTCGCCGCACTGGGTAGAGTCCAGCGCAGATAATTCTGCCGTGCGATGCGCGAAACAACTAAAGAAGCAGTGTTGCTAATGGAGCAGATAGAAAAATCGCTGCAGTGCGCCGATGCACAGCTGTTACGTACAACAATAAAATTAGAGAATTCAGGTCTATCTAACGTTGAGTTTTAAACGTCATGCATTATACCAGGACTAGGATTAATATGTACTAACAAGTGACTTTGTATGTAGCTACATACATATGGACTAAAAATTCACAAAATATGAACTAACACATAAGTAAAATTACCAAAAATGCTGCAAAAAAGACTTCTTCATACGATTCCTTATTTGAGTGATTTCAAACAAAATAAAAAATATATATATATTATTTTTCATTGCATTAATGCACTGGTGGCGTTCTAACTTTTCACTTCCAAAACCCGTATACACTGGTATGGAACTGCAACGGCAGATAATAACATGCCAACGTGTTAAACCGCTACAATTGCACCATAACACTCCTCCTGAAGCAGTATTATTATTTCCTCTCTGAGATCGGCGACAGTCGGTTGCCTTTGTTGTACATTTACAAAGGATGCCGGCTTCCACAACAATAACAAGTACATATACTGCCACTAGACGATAAGCTGCGCGGCTTTTTCTTTTGTTATGAACCAGGGCCGGCGCTAGTCATTTTGCCTCCCTGGGAGGTGGCGGCAGATGCCGCTCTATTTCGACCCCCCCCCCGGTCATTACGCAGCAACGGAAAATTGAAAATCAATATATTCCTAACTAAAACATCAAAATATAAAATAAATAATGAGACTTCTTATGCTATTTCAATACTATTCAGCACAAAAAAATATCTCGCTCGATCACAGTTTTCAATAGGCTTATCACCCATCAAAGCATGGCAATTTTAACACAGAAAACAATATGTATCGCATTAAGCAGCAAAAATAACAGCCTCCTCTATGCAATTTCTACAAGAACACGTGCCGGAGCCAGAGTTCAAATGATGTTGGAGCTACATAATTTATTTATTTTGAATAATTCCAAAATTATGAAATATGAACAATTTGTTGCTGCTGTTCGCTGCTCTCTTGACAAAATGCTTTATTGGGATGCTAACACCATGACTGGCTTCCTCCTTCATGAACTCGTGCACGTTGCTTAGAATTTCCCGAGCTTGGCTATGCAAGGTTTTTGATTTCAACTTCGACAGAACAGGAGGCATTATGGAATTTAACGTTCATTAGCAAACACACACTTTTACATACACACACGCAATACACGCACACAACATCAAACCGGTCAAATACTTAGTATAAAATAAAAATATGGTGCTTCCAATCCAACAAAACTCACCGCCACTTTACCTGCCTTTTCCCCTTCCATGACAGAAATAGTGCTTCATTATTACAGTTGGCAACACTAGTTACTAGCTAGCCAATAAACATGCACTGCATAAAAAAAGCAAGCACTACGCCGTGCTATATTGCCACATTAGCGTCCCTACCGAACGGCGGGAACCGCGAGCTGGAGCGCTATTCAATTGTTTTCAATAATGTTTGCGCGAGTGTGTCCAGAAATAGAATAACAATATGGCAACAATAGCGAAGGTTATCGAGCAGGGTAGAACACATGATGCTAAGAGAGAGGGAGACGAAACAAAAATTCGTTTCTACGCAACAGCAAATTTACGTGTGTGGCACTCTACCACCATCGCCATGAATACGAAACAAAAATTGGGGTGGGGTATATAAATAACATAGAGTGAAAAATAATAATAATAACAACATGTCTCGTATAACTGATTTGCCGCCCGAGCTACTATGTAAAATATTTAAACACGCAGTAAACAGAGATTGTGAGGATGTAGAGAAACTTGTAATCATAGCAAGAACAACGCCGGAATTTCGCATCCCTTGTGAAATGGTTCTCAAGGACCATCTTCGGGAGATCAGCGGCCTGAGGTGCGGTGATCTCAACATTCTGCTTTCGGCTGCAGGGGAAAAATTGAACAAGAGGTTGGACGAACTGGAGGAGGCAAGGCAGGGAAGAAGATGGTACACAGTAGATTGGTACAAGTCTATGCAGGAGACGGAAGATATCATTACGCACATCATCGCGTTTTCCGAAGCACGAACTTTCTTCCTATGTTAAAAAAATAATAATATATATACGTGTCAAAAAAAAAACAACTTGAAGTTGGCAATAGAAATATTTTTTCCACACTTAGAGCACGGTTTGGTCGCACATATTCGCTTTCCCGGCACACAAGTACGACAGTGCCTTTGAAAATGTTTACTTGACACAGCAATTTGGCACGTAGGGCAATTTTTTACAGAACGCATAATGCAGAGATTTTTTGGGGGTATGTTATTTAATACCTAATGCTGTGCAATGCAAAATATAATTGTTCACTTTTTTTTTAACTATTTTCTATGACCATACTTGGGGTTTTTTTTTTCGCCAAATTATATGCTTCTAGTCTCCTATACAATACAATATACGTACAATATTGTCAACAGTATTATATTTGAGCGGGTCGCTTGTCACCTAAACACTACAGCTCACAGGTTGGTAAAATCTGACATGAAAGCAGATAATACGCTTAAGTCTTATTTATATGTAATTTTCACGGGTGTACAATATTGTCAACAGTATCATATTTGAGGAGGTCGCTTGTCACCTAAACACTACAGCTCACAGGTCGGGAAAATCTGACATGAAAGCAGATAATACGCTTAAGTCTTATTTATATGTAATTTTCACGGGGCGTACAATATTGTCGACAGTATGATATTTGAGCAGGTCGCTTGTCACCTAAACACTACAGCTCACAGGTTGGGAAAATCTGACATGAAAGTAGATAATACGCTTATGCCTTATTTATATATAATTTTCACGGGGCGTACAATATTGTCGACAGTATCATATTTGAGCAGGTCGCTTGTCACCTAAACACTACAGCTCACAGGTTGGGAAAATCTGACATGAAAGCAGATAATACGCTTATGCCTTATTTATATATAATTTTCACGGGGCGTACAATATTGTCGACAGTATGATATTTGAGCAGGTCGCTTGTCACCTAAACACTACAGCTCACAGGTTGGGAAAATCTGACATGAAAATAGATAATACGCTTATGCCTTATTTATATATAATTTTCACGGACGTACAATATTGTTAAGAGCACCAGTTTTTGTAGAGCTCTCTTTTTCCATCTTTCCTCTATACAGTGAAGCTGTAGAAGACACAATTAGCTAACCTAGCATACAACATACCTTTCTAATTAATATGGATATTGTCACACATTCCTCTTATTTTATACTGTTGTAAATAGAAAAGATTATGTACGGTAAATGTTTTGTACATTATAGGGAAAAAAATGCAAAATATCCCCCAATTTTAATTCGATCCACCTCTGAATCGAATTTTTTACATATTTCACGCCGCCATATGTTGTTCTATTTGCTTCTTTTACTTGCCTTGCTTAATTAACTCTCGCTAATTAGCATTTTTTTGGAAGAAGTCAACTAGAACAACATATGGCGGTATGAGAAATATGCAAATCAAAGAACATTTTAGTAATATAAGGGCCCTAGCAATTAGCTTTATCGACTAAGAGTACTCTTTTAAACGTCTTTTGCTGATCGTATTACTACGTGAAGACGTTTAAAATGTTTGGGTGTTGAAAAAATTTGACCCTACTTTTTATTTCTATTGTTTGCTAATAGATGGCGCTAATAGTACCCCCTCCCCTCCCTCTCCCCTCTTCTCCTCTGCTGTATGACAAATAGCACAAACATAAAAATCAAGATTTTGGAGAGCAAAACATAAAATTTGCATGAATCTGATGTCGAACTAAGAACTTTTATCTTTCGGGGAGTCAACATTATTTTTTTACTCAGTCGTCATATAACATGAACACACGCAAATATTCACATGTGCTTTTTATTATTTTGTGTTCGGTAAGTACAAGTATATTCTTACATAAATTATTGTTTAATTTAATAAATTGTAAAACTCGGAGCCTGCTATACTAACACTCCTTCTGTCTATTGAAAGCGAATGTTGCGTGCATACGGAAATAACACAGAAAAAAAAGCGGATGGAAGCAATTTAAAATCAGTAGAGCAAGGTCAGTATTACGAGAACGTAAAAACACGTGCTTTCATTCAACTTCGAAAAATAAGAATAAATGTATGCATACAGAACACATATGCTTTCTTTTCACAGTTGTAAAAACATATAAATTGTACATGAAGTAAGTTACGGGAAGGCTCTCTCTTTTATGTCTGTGTATATGTTGTACAATTAGGTACAAGTTGTTGTACAATTAGGTACAAATTGTTGTACAATTATTTTCCCCAGTTGTCCAGTTGGAGTTGGGGGGCATAACACTGGTACTATTTGTAATCACAGTGCTTACTCATGTATTTTGTTTAATATTTTATTTCAAATTCACTGTCAGAAACTAGTGTTGCGAGTTCCTGGATGTAGGTTTACCTACTCTGTTGGTTGTCACTGTCAAGCTTCCAGTATTCGTACAGCATAAAAAGCTATAACCCCCCCCCCTTCAAAAATATATACATTGTATACGCCAAGATGCTCAATAGCCTAGCAACACATCATGAAAAAACATGCCAAGAGGACCCAGTGGGTTTATAAGTCAGTGCTGCCAATTTACTATTTGTAGGTTAGCTTAGCCAGTGAAAGATCATATAGTAGAATTTTTGTGGAGTGGGTACGCAACACCGACGAGCCTCAACTAATGATTTCAAGCCTCAAATAATAATTTCGAGCCTCAAAAAAAAAAACATCCAATAAAATTGCCAGATGTAAACAAAAAGCAATAGACCCCCCTCATAAAAGGCTACAGTAAACCCACAGTGTCGCCAACACTAGGCCCCCAACAGTATTGCCATACATAAAAAATACATGGACCCCTCAGGTCCTTAAAAAAAAAAGGTAAATTCTTCCCCTGTGCATAGCACCACGCCATGAAGGCGTATAGGGGGTGTGGGGGTAACGCCCCACACTTTCTTGATCCGGTCGTAAGTGGGGGTGATGTGATCAGCATCACGCCCCTGACCGCCTTTACCCCTCAGGTCCTTTGATGAAAATTTACAGTGAAAAAAAACCAGTAGATTAACAACACTGTCAAAAAATCTATGGTAGTGTTGCCAGATGTAAACAGAGGGCAATAAACCCCCCCCCTCATAAAAAGCTACAGTAAAAACCCACAGTCTTGCCAACTCTGCTCTCAAAATGTACATCATAAAAGGCTACGACGAGCGCCACAATCTTGGTGATTTTTTCGGGTAAGGAGTTGGCAACACTGCGCCTTACGAGAGAAATCCATTAAGGCGATCGAGCCCCACATGATGATTCGAGCCCCAATTGAGGGCACAGTACTCTCTATTTGCTACTACTTCTCTGGTAATAATAACAAGTGTTATTAACATTTATGCTTGAGTTTTTTATTATTCTTTTACCACTTCCGAACGAATATGTGAAGATTTTTTTTTTTTTTCATTTTGCAATAACGCTTTCGGCATTTTTCCTTCAGAGTTATTCTTTTTGTTTTTAAATTTTTGGCGACATCTGATTTGGAAAAAGTTCCACGAAGTTTGTTTTAAGTGTAAATGCATCTGGACATACAGTGTACAGTGGGATTCGAACAACAAATATGAGCTTCCGTCGCGAATCGAACCAGCGCTCCTTTCATTATGTTTTCTTTCCACGTTTATTAAAATTTGCTTCCTTCAGCCTACTTCCGATTGTCGTATATTTCAATTCGTATTCCCGTTTTTTTTTTTTCATTTGCATTGTTCGAGCCGTGATAACTTTCTCTCTTAATCTGGTTATTCGAATACTTTTATACTTAATTCTTTTTTCCTTTTCTCGATTTTCCCTTCGCACTTATTACAGATTTCGGTATCGCGCTTTTCCATATTTTCAGTAATTTAATTCTTTGACTATTTTTAATTTGCCCTTAGTCCGAATCAAGAAAATATGTTAGGAAATGTTTCCCGTGTAAATCTTATTGTATGGTGGTGTAAAATTGATGCCAGCGTTTTCTTGCGATAAGGGTTTTGAAAGTGCAAGGGTCTCATTTATTAACCATGGTGGGAAAGGGGGGCGGAGGGGTGCCAGAAACCTTCCAGTCGGAATATGCCTGAAACGAAAAGTATAGATCGACCACGACGAAAAAAATCCTTGGGACGAAAAGTACCCGCGCAGATCTCCCTTCTTCCCTTCAGCTCGGGCCATAAGGAAGCATGGTCCACTCTCCCCCGCCCCTCCTCGCGGGAGTATGGTGCACAGGAGTCGCTAGTCTGTGCAGGTTGTTTTGCTTGTGGTTCCACTCTTCCATCAGCATGTGAGTGCTGAGAAGGATATGCTATCTGCGAGTGAGGGGGAGGGGGTGACGAGCAACACTGCCTCAGCGAGTCGCTGTAAATGATTTCATTGTCTGTGCTGGGTGAAACCGGTTCTTGGTGCTCCTACACTTTTCCGATACATTTCTGCCAGCCTTTCTAGCGAAGCGAGGTCATATGTTCCAGATTCGAACTCTGGTCAGGCATGAATGTATCACTGAGTTTGTCCCGTCACAATTTTATAAATTGATAATTCATCCGTATTATCGCGATTAACTCAAGAGGCAGAAGAGTGATGTAAAATAACCGAAATAGAAATTGATGCATTTGTGCCTGGTGCTAGTGTAACAACGAAGTTAACTCTTTATAAATGATGAAATAGGTAGCCCTTGCGCTCAAATACACTTATACCTTGGCACACAAAAAAAAATCTAACTTATCGCTGATCTCTTACTACATTTGGAATACAGCCAAGAGCGATGTAAAGCAATGCAATTACATTGTGAATGTTTCACATCCTATAGTCTTTCTTTTTCTCGTGGCGGGGGCGGGGGTTCATTCATTACAAATATCTAGGAATGGATTTAGCAGCAATCCGTGATATACTTAAATATCATAACATGCTGCGTAGCCAGGGTTCTTGGGTCCTAGCCTCTGATAATGAGTTTTTCTTTTTCGTTGTTTCTTCAATCTTCATCAATTTCCCTGAAGCATCATTCATCCTCTGTCGCCATTGGCTATATGTAAACGTTGACATAAAATTAGTAAATTCTGAAAAGAAAACACAAGGATCTGCTTTTCTCATAGCTCGCCAAACATGCACATTTCTGTATTTTATGCTTTCAGCGCTATCATTATTCTTGGCAGGCAATAGAATTGAAGCAACTCTCACAACTAACGTAAACTACATATCACTCAGGCATGAAAATTCTCGCGGGCAAAGTGGATTTTTTTGGCACATGGTAGCGCAATAACTATCTTCTGGCCTAGATTTAAATCCGTACTTTTTATTCCAGTTGAGTGATTGACTCACAATTTTGCCATTGAAGGTTTGGGTTGTATTTGGGTTATACGTATTGTTTTTGGTGCGCTAGGAAAAAGCAATCCCAAAGGTTCGCACTGAACAGAAAATTGTGTGCTTTTCCTCTCTCTCTCTCTCTCTCTCTCTCTCTCTCTCTCTCTCTCTCTCTCTCTCTCTTTCAACTCTCTCTATCACCCCAAGTCCCCACTATTTAGGTAAACTGTTGTTAGAAACATATTTTCCGAAGAATATCCACATTGAAAATAATATTCCCCAATTGTTTTGATAGGGCATTTCTATTGCTCCGAACGAATTATCTCCGTAAGAGGACTAGGGCCTCCCCTATGGCGCAATCGTAGAGTCGTCACCTTTAACCAAGGGGTCCCGGGTTCGATACCCGGTGGAGGAACATAGTGGTTCGGAACCAACTATAAACTGTAGGTCCAGTCCCAATTAGCCTTTCTGTGCACAAGTGAACTTAAAAAACAACAATTCAATTCAATTCAATTGAATCATCTTATCAATATTTGTATATCTGCATGCACCTGCTTAATTTAATAGATTATACATTTATATTCATTGCGGGCAGAAATGTGCGAGAAAACAATGCATTTTTTTAATGGAATGCATGAGTCAATAATAATGTATATTTTACGGTATATACTCTTTTATATTGCATTGATTCAATAGTATCCTTATTTCCTAAAGCAAGCGTGAGTTCCTTTGCACACACCACACAGGCCCTGCTTGACGTAAATCTCAGATGCAGTAACTTCACGGTTGCCTTTGCCACCACGCTTTGGCTTTAATTCGAGCCCCGGTAGGTGCTTCGTTCGAGATCCTGCAGCAGTTTTACTCGTATCTATGCCTTGAGCATGTCACTTGCAACGGAACCAATAAAATGAAACTTTCTGCACCGGAATGGGCGTGAAACTCTACATGCACCAATGATAAGCTGTTTTCAAGAGGCATGTGCCACGTGCAGCATGTCCCTTCGGTCCGAATGTTCCTTTACGATATCATTTCATCATGCCTTACACTTCGGAATTTCCAAGAGAGGAGATAGTCCGCATGTTCTTGTGCGGCGGATCTGCTTTCAAGAGTAGATTGGCCAGCGAAGTCTTCCAATCGAAAACATTTGGGCTTTGATGGTGAGAGAGTGGGAACCTAGACAACTGAGAACAACGGAAGCTCTACTGGCTCACGTGTTTGATGTTTCGGAGAGTTTAAGGAGAAGACCAAACATTTGCTCGTGGAATCCTTGCCTCGTCGACTATATGATGTGCTTGAATCCAACGGCGGGTGAACACAGTATTCAAACTCCGCACTGTTTAACCGATGTTCTTTGCTACATCCCAGAACAAAACTAATAATTACACACATCTCCATATGCAACTTATCTTTCCAATTCTTTCTTATTGATACCTTGGTGCTCTTGGTTACTTTTTCGCACACCTGAACCATTATATTATATTCTATAATATTAATATTCACATTATTGACAGATTTGATTCACATGAAATTCAAATGCGCAGCACACATGCACCCATCCCTAACACTTAACTGTTAGTTACATTACATCTATCACGTTGCCACAGTTCTAAATCAGGGGTGTCCAGGGGGAGGGGCATTATGGCGCAGACTGTGATGGAAATTTGACTGAGTAAACAGGGCACAAGTTGAATTACGTCATCAATTAGCCATTGCTGTTATACAAATAGTCATTTGTAGATTGTCAGGGGAATTGTTACGGGTAATAAGTAATATTGGTGGGGGGGGGCGATATCCAACTCTTACATATTAGGCCTTAGATTGATAGGGAAATTATGGTGGGCGATTAATGAAGTTAGTGAGATTTTAAGGTAGCGGGATTGATAATTATTTGGGGGGGGCAGGGAATCCCAAGTCTTGTGTATTACTATTACGTCTTAGATTGCTTTTTTGGAGGGAGCAATATCAGCAGGAAGTCTAAAATTGGCATGGAAATTTTGTTGGGAAGATTGAGTATTAAATTTGAGGTGGAGGGGAGGGGAATGAAGTTTTGATAAAATGGTATGTCTTAGATTGTGAAGGGATTTCTGACGATTAAGAAATTGACAAAAATCCGGGCGGGACTCGAACCCGAAACATTCGGTGTCTGGATCGTTAGTCCACCACTAACCGCGCTTGGCCGCAGAGCCGGTTCTCTTTGGTGGCCAAGCGCGTTAAGTGGTCCACTTCCGATACCACGAAATTTCCGGGTTTGAGCCACGGCTTCAGTATTGGTATCATGGCATCTATTTAATCTAATCGTCACTCATCCTCATTAGCCGAAAGTGGCAGAAGAGCGACTTAAAATAACAAAAGGTACAAAAACAACTTTAACACTCTAGTAATTTCTGATCTATAGATGCGTATTAGCTTTGATTGTTGACTCTTGAATGATAAGCTTACGATTATTATTGTTAATATAAATTGCCATCCATCAACAGAAGGACGGACCAATCGATCATTTCATTCATGACGTTTTCTTGGTATTTGTTGTCCCTTCGGATCAGCTTCGAAACCTAAGGAAATTATTAGATGTTTGTCTGAAGTTAGTGACAATGGTTCTTTAAATTCCTGTAGCCCTTTCAGCCGACGCGGGAACCACCTTTATGGCAGTGATCCTCTGTTGCCGCGTTTACCTACGAAGGAACTCGTGGTCAATCAACCAATTAGGCCTACCGCTTGGGCAAGAAACGATAACTTCACAAAGACCTCTTCTCCGAAGCAGCCAGCAGAGAAACAGGATTTTGTCACAATAACCCTTTTGCTCTGTGAATGAACACCGGTTCTAACAACGTTTCTACTTAATTGGACATTATCCATTGTTTTTCCTTTTGATTGAACATATATTCTATCTATATATTTGGAGACATTTCAAGAGATCACCTCTTCTCTCATCTTCAGGCGAACAATTTTTGCTATGTCTGTAGTGTGATTGGAACTATGACAGTCCATGATTTTGCTCCAAATCCGGTCCGCTAAGCAACCAGTCTTAGATGCCCATTCGAAATCGACAGCTATAAAGCAAAATATGTTTGAAGTGAAGATCTTATTGAATGAAACATAGCTCGACAAACCCTCACATTTGCATTTTTTTTAGATAACTTGCATGCACTTTGTATAGAAAACTGAAAATTCACACTATTTGGCATGGCAAATAGACCTTATTCCAGCTTCGCTGAAAGTTCGATGTATGTAATAATTGTCAGTCATGACGTTCAACGCCCTCTGCGCGTGTGTTGTGATGGGTTACCGTGTTTTAATTCCATTTCATGCTCAGAAAGGCTACCCGAAGTGGGACCTACAGTTGAAAGTGAGATCCGAACCACTAGGCAGTTGTGTCTCCACCAGGAATCGAACCTGGGACTCCGTGATTATAGGGGTTTAACGAGTTCATGGCTTTACAGTTTCGTGAATTGAAGGAAGCCAAGGTGAGAAAAATGTGAAGAAATGTCTTCTACACGGAACTAACTATGTGTGTGTATGTATGTAAAACTTTCTAGCACATCCATTTTCCTACCTTCATTTTATCATCATTACGTTGAATTTTGCACCAGTGATTTTTCACTACGTTCTAGGTCACGTCACTTTGAGTCGTAAAGTATTGTCTGTAATTAAGTTTTAGTATAGTTTTTAGCCTCTCACCCAAGAATTTTTAAGGTGGGAGAAGGGAGGTGAGAATACGAAAATGGAGCGGAATGATTATATTGCTAAAATATATTCAGGAAAGTAAAGCGTAAAATTGAATTCTGCCTCTGAGTGAGTCCATGATATTGTTTATGTTTGAAGGTAATATATTAAACATGACTATCAGCATAACCGAACGCATATAATGAGATGATTTATTAGTGTTACCAGGCTAAAGGTGTGGAGTGCGGCCTGTTGCCTCCTTCATTACGGAATTCCACATGTAAAAAATTGATCAGCTCTTATTGCGAGTAACCATTATAGGCTTAGACCATATTCTGGCGTTTATATTTCAATTCACTTCCTCAACAAATCCTTTCTCGATTGACTAGATTTTAAGCGGAGCGTCATTCAGTTGTCTGTCAGTGTTCTTTTTGCAGAAGCAACAGCAGCTCGCTCGCACCCACAGTGCCCCGCCCACTCGACGAGACGCGTTGTCTGTGCAGTGCAGAACAGTGACAGTGTTGCCTCTCTATTCGATCTTTGTATTCTCCTTTGTCTGCCACTACACACACATTTCAGACAATTCTTCCCATACAACAAATGGAAAAGCAATCAGGCAACTGTTAAATGGCTCTTTTCTAGATTTTGTATTAACACTTTCCACGGTCAAGATATGTTAACTTGGTTCTGTTTCGTATTCCCACAATTTGGCTTCGTGCAGCAGGGGTTTATATTGCAAGCTTAAAAAAAACGTAGGCAGGTATTTTAACATTTTAATTTTCATCAGTTGCATGATTGTATGAAAGAATATGGTGGAAAAATACACTACTTGAGACAATATCACTAATAATAATTGGCCGCCGCTGTGCCCGAGCGTGGTAAGCCGTCGGCTTTTGATCTCGCTGCCGAAATTCCCGGGTTGGAGTCCCGGCCTGGGTATGATTGTTTATGAGTGTTCCTTCATGCATTTTATCATACACTAATCCTCATCGTTGCGATTAGCCAAAAGTAAAGTAAAAAAAGAAAGATAATACTAGTAATAATAATAACATGAATCTAGCAGCCATGGTTTCTTTATGACTGTCCTCTTATCAATTTCATCGAGTCATCATTCATCCTCATTGTTGCGATTAGCCAATAAATGGTAGAGAAGCTGCGAAAAATAAGATGTAAAATAATAACAGAATTTTCTCCGCAGAAGGAAAAATAAATGCTCCAGAAAACATTCAATACAGGAAAAGAGTGTCCAGTAATGTGAGTCTGTAAACCAAATGTAACTCACGAATGAAGAAGTTTACGTTAAGGTTTCGTCTTCTACGAAGCAATACAGGCTTGGATGGCGCAATGGTATCGTCGTCGCCTTGTAATCAAGGAGTCCCGGTGGAGGCACAAAGGGGTTCGGATCCCACTTTAAACTGTAGGTCCAGTCCCGATTAGTCATACTGTGTATTGTGGACTTAAAACACCAAATCAACAACCAACCTACCAATACAGGGTTGGAAACACTACAGTTATAGGTTTGGAAACACTGCTCTTCTCGGGAACTACCCTACCAGGCGAAACTAGATGATATAAAATTACGGGTTGCATAACCGTAAGGGAGGGCGTTTCTTTCGAATTTGTGTGTACTTCAGGTTTTGTGCTAATTTTTAAGAAGATTTATTTTTAATGTCATTTTATGCAAATGATTTTATAATCACCCTGTCTCTGAACCGCCCATCCCAATTTTTTCATCATGCATTACTACACACTCTGAGCTACCTACATATAAAATTGGGGGGAAATTGAAGGGAGGGCATTGCATGAAATTCGCTCTTGAAGTTAGTCATTTATTTTTCTAAAAAAATACATAAAACCATATATAAAAATACATGTTTATTGATGCATTCATCTGAAACGTTATTTAAATGAAAGCTTATACTATTCTGAACAAAAGAAAACAAACTTGAAGTTTCTACGGCAAACCCGAGGGAAGATACAATCGTTTATAACCTAATGCGTGACATTCAAAGTGGAGCCGCATGTGGCGCGTAACTTCTGAACCCTTTGACCAATTTTAAAAAAAGTTGTCATTTTTGTAATCAGCATCAAAAGTTCTATAAGCATACCGAATTTCATCAAAATCGGGGATGGTGGGTGACATTTTCACAAAATTCTGGATGATTTGACATGACCCGGGAACGAAAATCGCACTGTTGCAACCTCTGCGTTTATTTAGGAAGCCACGGATATTCAGTCTGACTGCCACTCAAGCGTCTCGAGTTCGATTTTCTTTGTGTCCTCAGTGCATAACAACATTTTTTTTTTCAAATTTCACATTGTATTGACGTTCGTCCGAGTTAAGATTGTTTTTAGATGTTCAAACTAACTGCACTCCATCAAACTGATATCTTCTCACTGCTACGATGATGATACCATTTCGTCTTCTCCTGTTTCTAGATCATACTGTACGATGAAAGTGAGCCAGGCGATGTTTTGACTGAAAAAAAAAATTGTGTGTCAGTAATACACATCCCCAGCATTAACACAATCGTCCCACTGTGTAAGGAGCCAAACGCCGAACTCTCTCCGCGTGACGAAACTTAGAACAAGTAAACGAGAGACCAGAGGCGCAACCACGAATTCTTTGTCTGGGAAGGGACAAGTACCAGGATAAACACACAAATAATAATATAATTTATTATAATTATTATTAGTAGTAGTCTCAGATACGTTATTATCCTCGTAATTTTCGCAAAAAAGGGGGTAAAGTCGGTGTTAAAGTATTTTTTGTGTTGGAACAAACGATTTGAAATATTTTTTTCAAAACGTTCAATTTCACGTTACTAATATAAAACAAGCACACAAACTGTATTTTTTAAAGAGAGAAAATGCATGATAAATGCATTCCGAATGTAATTCTCTTCTTACACATAACATATGTAAATTTCATGCACAACATATGTTTTACACATATTCAACATGGAGCGACGTAAAATAAGATCTATATGCAACATACCAACACTAAATAGTGAACGGATTCAAATTATCTTTGATACATACATGTAAAACATATATTACATAATACAGTACATAATGAATTCACCTATCCCGTAATAAAGCAACTGCAAAAATATGCGCGCTCTTTTTTCCTCATAACAATTGTTCACGCACTTAATTGATTGATTGATTGATTTGGTGTTTAAGTCTACTTTTTGCACAGTAATGTTAATCGGGACTGTAGAGGAGAGCGGGGCAAGTTGATACAATTTCAGAGTTTGGTTTTTTTTCTTTTTCATGTTGCTAGCAAGAAAATATAAAATGTTACTACTCGATAGCTTAACTCTCTACCGTTATAAAAAGCACATCAAAATTTCACAGATATAATTTGTAAGCTGACGGGAACCTAATTACAAGTAACGCAGGACGCAATGTCTCAACTTGCCCCGTCGTGAGGCAAGTTGATACTGGTATGGGGCAAGTTGATACTAATTTGAAGTAGGTTGATAACGATGTGACATAGTTTGATTAAATAAGACAAAATACAAGAAAGTAATTTTGAATTAAAGTTTAGTATTCGGGAAAAGCATACAAACATGAACAAAATATCTTATCATGATGGATAGCCTACATGCAGTCAGTCACTATCACTTTCTGTTATGCACATATCTGATTTACAGTGAACACAGATGTACATAGAACTATCGTATCCGTATTTCAAGTGAGCCCATCTACTGCAGGAAATGCATTGTATCCATTTTTCACCAGGCTTAGAAGCTGAAAATGGTTCGAGGCACATTGGACACAAGCTGTCTTCATCTTCTGACTCTGACTCTGAATTATTATTCTTCAAATATTTCCTGTTTGGTATTTTCTTCTTTTGACCTTGAGTTATCTTTCGGTCGGTCCATTATTTATTTTCTTACTACTATTATTTGCTGACTTCCGTTTTCCTTTTTTCAAAGAATGGCACAATTTTTTTAACTCTTTCTGATTCAATAATTTATTGTTAACTCTTGTTCGAGCTTCATTTTCTAATCTGTTCTTCACTGGTGTGTGTGTAATAATTGACGATATCATTCGTTGTTTCCCTTTTCGATTTGCTTTTCGTTCTCCAGCCTTAGGGTACAGACGTAACTCTTCTGGGCTTACTGACACACGATGCAATTCTTGATTGTCACTGCTGGTGGAAGGCATGGCTTCTAATCCCAAGACATTGGTTTCAGAGATTCTACTTCCATCAGGTAAACGATCTTGCTAATTTTCTTTGGTCATTGGTCGATCAGTTAATGGCAAATAATCTTGTTCAGTAAAAATATCTGGATTGAATGGCATGATTCCCGTTGCTTGAAAGCCTGATATAATATTTGTTGGTGTTAGAGCATTGGGTAGTGAACTACTAACGACTCCTCGTATGTCGTATACAGTAAAGGCCTTCCCTGGATTGCTGGTCATCCAACTGTCAATTGCTGCAAAATAAAACTTCTTAAAAGGTCCATAAACCGATCTGTCCATGGGTTGGAGTTTGTGGGAAGTATGAGGCGGAAATGACGACAGAATGATCCCGTTGTCCCTGCAGAAATTCAAGACTTCAATTGACAAATGAATCATGATTGTCTAGTATCAATAGACATGGGTGATCTTTACTTGCCTTCACGTGGCTCTGAAAGTGTTTCATAAACAGCAAAAATGCAGACGCTGTCATCCGTCCTGTGGGATATGAAGTTCCAATACAACCACGGGGTCCGCTCTGAAATATGAACATTAGGGGCACGGAGTTTCCAATCGCATTTACGGCAGAGGCAAGTGTTACAATTGTGCCCCTTTCTGCTGACGTTGCCTTGGCTACTTGACGTACACCCTTTTCTGCAACGATTTTCCCACGGCGCTGAACAGTGTGAATACCTGTTTCATCGGTGTTCCAAATATCTTTGCTCTCAAATTTGTACTTGTCCAGAAGAGCTTTTAAGTTATTGAAAAATTGCTACGTTGTGTCGGTTAAAGCTAGTACCACGGCTTAGACTCGTGCCTTCAGGATCTCTAAGAGACAGTCTAGGATGACTTTTCATGAATGCAGTAAACCATTCTTTCGAGACAATTTTATTATTTATCCAAGTGTCAGGAATTTTCACATAAAGCTAATTCATATGCGAACTCTCTGATGTTCTTAGGCGTCAAACCATAGTAGATCCTTGAACAGTGGATAATGTATTCCTTTAGTTGAAGTTCTAAATCTTCAATGAAGACCTGGCGATGTTTGGAGTAACCCATTCGTATTTTGGTACCCTCACTTTGGTTTACCTCATAAGAGTAATTTTGTCGATCCCATATGTCTTTGCGACTTCTTTCAGTGACAAGGTACCATTCTTGACATCGGCGTAAGCTTTCTTAAATGTGTCAATTGGTATTTCTCCTCGAATGCCGTACTATTTTCTGTAAACAAACAAACAAAAAAATAGAAGCAGCTGGGGTAAGTTGATACACCGTATCAACCCGCCCCAATTCACCCGTACCAACTTTCCCCAGCCGGCGCCATTTCGATTAACGAACCATAACGTACTACAGACAACAGAAAAACAAACAACAATAACTGAGTTTTCTTACCTATTAGTGGCACAACACACATCCACCAAGACAAAATAATTTACTGTTCATGTAAGTCCACCAGGAGACTTCAAACAACATCCAAAAAAGTTACTTTACACCCTGAAAAATACACTTGGTCGGATAACTTCGCGAACAAAATTGTTCGTTAGCCACGCACACGCTCAGACAATAGGGACTGCTAAACGCGTCTTCTGTTTAACGGACACTACCCAGCGTAAATGGCAATGGCAATGTATCAACTTGCCTCCGTCTCAACTTGCCCCGATCTACCCTACCTACAGTTTAAAGTGGGATCCGAACCACTTGTGCCTCCACCGGGTATCGAACCCGGGACCCCTTGATTACAAGCCGACGACGCTACCACTGCGCCATATTCACGTACTTAAGACAAAATCAATTTGCATTACGGAAAACAATCCTATATTGCAAGCGAAGCAAGTAAGCAAGAACATTTTTAGATCCAATGTTTGCAAATTTAAAACAAACTTGATTTAATAGGGCGCAAATAATCTCACGTGAATTTATGGCATTATGTTTCTTCATTTAGATCATTCAGCGCCCAAGGCCGACCCCCGGCGCCCCCAGCAATGTCTCTGAACTTGATAAAACTCAGAAAAGGAGGTTATTGCGAGAGAAACGAGCAAGAAAATTTTACAAAATGTAGGGGTGCAAATGCTCCTCTGTGCTCCCCTGCAGGTACCCTTTTGACCGTCAATGTTTGCCCCACCCTGCCCCCTAGAATCGATTTCCGTCCAAGGTTTTGGGCGGGGGGGGGGGGTAAATGCCCCCCTGCCTCCCCTGTGGTTGCGCCACCGCGCGAGTGGCGATAAAGAGACATGTTATTAGTGGACTCTAATGAGCTACGGGAGAAAATAGCTGTAAAGGGCCTTGGTTATATGCACTTGCTTTAAAAACGCAAACACAGTAAGAAAAAAACATTTGGCAATATTTCTTTCTTAGAACGTTGTCTCAAGAGGGCGGATATTGTTCCTAGAACAGTCAAGTAAAAAGTGAGATTACCACTCAGTCCAGCACATATCCTCGAAACTAATTGGCATATAGAAATATATTCCAAGGTCAGCTCGGATTTAGTACAGGGCTAATCAGGCACCAATTGCTATCGGAGGCCATCCACCACCTCCACTTATGGACGAGTTAAAATCTACATTAATTGTAAATTTCTATCGATACTGGTACATGGTCGTTAATGACTTGTTTTATCTAGGCCAATAGTTCCATAGAGACCTATTAAGTACTTCAAATTCTACTTTGAGGTCCACAATTATTTCTGACTAACATCTCTCTAAATAAAGTATTCAAAAATTCGTTCCCATCTGCTCGGTAATTCTCATAACAGAATTTAATATCGCTGTTTTCTGCTTTCGCTTTTTAAACCAAAACGTGTAGGAGAAAAAGCCAATAGGAGTTCCTTAATACAACCACTACAGTACAATCAGCTACATAACCTTATAATGCTTCCACGTATTCCTTTAGCGATCTACCTACGTTTTCAGCCACACAAAGAGCGGCTCATTGTTAACTCATTACGTACAATTAGATGGAGCTGAAATTGGTTTTAAGCTTCTCAGCAAGACAGCTGCAAACACTTTGCAACCCGATATTCCCCCTATCCCAGAAGGCGTTTCGAATCTCTCTCTCTCTGTGACGTCATTTCCTTTTAATTAACACGATTCTGCCACCCAATATTTTGCAACTTCTCTTGTTATCTCCTGAAAGAGAAGGGGCTCGGATTTAGTACAAGAAAACGCAAATTCCCACCGCAGAGAAATTGTCATTTGAAATAAGATGGGTATACACTAAACATTCTTCATGTCCAAAAATAAATTAAACTACGTTGCTTTTCAGTTTCCTTATAAATTTACCTTCAATTGTATTGCAATATGCAGATTCTTTGTAAATGTAAATGTATCTTGATCGAATCTTAATTGTCCACTGCTTTCATAAATTTGCATTGAACATAATATTGTGTTACGTTCCTACCACTGCGGGCTGTGCGAGACTCGACACTGTATCTTAACAGACACACGCAGTGATAAGAATTGAGTTAATGACCCACATCTCTTGTAGACAGCAACATGAGAACTTCATCAATCCACACTGGAACCATCTCAGTTGGGTAGAAGGAAAAAATTAACTATAGGATATGAGTTTAGCTAGCTGTTATTCATGCAAGTTTATTTACAAACAAACGGAAACTAGGAGCTCGAAACTGAGAAATCGGGTCCTTAAGAAACGTGATTATTGTTTCGATTTCTTTGATATCCTACTGAGATCGTTCAGGTGAACTTTGCTCAGTTTTGCGGTGTGTGAGCGACTCAACACTAGGCCTGGTAACAGACCCACGCAAGAGCGGATATCAAGAAACCACTCCCTTTTACCTTGAATTGTCGTCGTATTTATACCCGATTTCTGTATTCTCAAACCTCTGACTAGTAGGTTATAAAGACAAAATATTTCTTCATTTACATTATTATGTGTAGTAATTACAAAAGTTGTTTGATAAATCATTCAAAAGGTTTTGATACATCTTTTACTTTTAACAAATACTTACACATTTATATCAAATACTTACTTATACAATAAAAAATATAAGATTTAAAACTTCTGCTATTAATTTATTACATGAAGGTTAGTACATCAACTTCTTCTGAAAGGAAGTTCATTCAATTACGTCATAATGTTTCATTTATCGGAACAATCAACTCTTCTCTTTTTTGTCATAACATCTCCTTTATTTTACAATCTTTAACATTTAACCTTATACATTTTCTATTTCTTTCTTTATACTGTTGTACAGTGGGATCCATGAGTATTACCGTGCCAATTGTCCACGACTATTTTCATTAATATTTCTCTTACATCCTGTGTGTTTCTAAGCGATGGATTTTTATGTATGATGGTGCAGAAGTTCTGAACAGCTTGTTTTGAGTTTTCTTTTAATTTTTGAAGCTCTTATTGGGTCAAATAAAGTTCACAAACATGGCGATGGACAATTTGCACGGTAATACTCATGGATCCCACTCTACTAAATTTATTAAGATACGCAGGGAGTAACAATTGTTTAGATGACTTGTGATTTTGAAAGGACATATATCAGTTGTGTAATAACTCATAAAGAAATAGTACAGTGAATCAATTGAAAAAGTCTAATCAAGATTTCTTAGAATACAAAGTTCAAAACGTTAGCCCACAATTTGAACACTACAACCTAATACACGAATGGCGGTTTATAAAGTTGTGTCGTAGAAGAACGTTACATGAGATAGTATTCTTACGGGAGCTGCTAAATCATGAAGTAGATACTGAGCATCCATACTCCCAAAATAATTATCGAATCTCGTCATCGAAAACTGGACGCAAGAATGAAGTTTTTCCTCTCAGAAAGGCCAGTTCGGAAGTTGAAAAGAAATCTTCGTGTAAAGAATGTGCACAATTTACAATAAATTGCTCATCAAGAATACGACCATTGACGTCTTTGCTATGAACCTAAGGGACCTCAACACGCCACTATTAACACACTGATCATAAACACATAATTCTTAATGAAATACATTGCAGTAAATTAAAGTAAATGTATTTACGATATTTATATACTTTGTAATTAAGTATCTACCTGGCGAGTTCAATTAATAGACTATATAAATAATGATGTGCGATTAGTACCTACAAAGCATGTTGCTGTCATGAAGGATGGACGCCCGACCCTATGGCCGAGTGGTTAGCACATCGCGCTGCGACGCCAAGGGTCCCGGGTTCGAATCCCGGTCGGGTATGGTTGTTTGTGAATGTCCATTTTCATCCATTTCATCATTTCATCACTCATCCCCATCTTCGCAAATTAGCCAAGAGGCACAAAACGCGAAGTAAAATAAACTAAATCAATCAATCAATCAATCAATCATGAAGGATGGAACTTCAACATCTTAAGTGCTGTTGTGGACAAACCTTCTTGGTAATTGAGCTTGATGTGCAATCAAGCTATAGGCTATATAATTAATACGTAATTGCTCATGTTAATTGGAATAATTGAGATGCAATCAGTATCCGCAATATCTATTGACATTCATTTTGCAATTAATGCTATGCGAGATGGAACACCTGTGAATTTCCGGTACAATATACAAACAAAACTCTAATATGTTTCCGTTAACAATTGAATTGTTTCGTGCGGAATAACAATTGCTCCATCTATAATGCTCGATATTAAAATATATTTTGTTCTCATTTTAGTATCTTGCAAAGCTAATCAATGTTGTTGTAGTACTTGTCTAGTTTTTCGTTATATTATGATTTGATTACTCGCACTATGTCCCGGGAATCTATGGAGCAAGAGAACGACAATAAGTCCTCTTCGCGGATAAGGCTACTAGCCGTTTGCAGCAGTGTGCACTGCTCTGCTCTGCCTACTCGCTTTCTCTAACGCTATGCGCAGCCTTGGTCAACAGATTCCTGAAACAGAAGAGTGTAGTGTGGTGTTTTAAGGAATGGCATTTTGCTGATGCGAAACAGATGTTGTCCTGTGCATATTGGTCCCGGGTTCGATACCCGGTAGAGGCACACAGTGGTTCGAATCCCACTTGAAACTGTAGGTCCAGTCCCAATTAGCCTTACTCTGCATAAAGTGAACTTAAAACACCTAATAAATCAATCAATCCTGTGCTTATTGACCTTGCTTATTATAATTCATGAAATGACAATGGAAACAGTGAAAAACCTCGCCTACTATTACTTTTGCAGTTGAGTGTACAAAAATGGCAGTTTTCTGCACAAATGTTGTCCTGTTACTCTTTGCCACGTGCCATCTATGTTTCATTTTTTTTGGTCTTGTCCCACTGGCTGAACAACATTACCTCTTCCCCATCGTTAAGATATCCTGGAATGGTAGAATTGTCCAAGGATGAAAGGCTATGGCTATTGGTAGCTCGACAGATCTGTGTCGTATAAAAGGGAAAAGAAATGGCTACATTTTCTGAAATCCCCATTCTGCGATAGTAAGAAGAAAACTTCTAGTAGTCTCTCCCTCGTGCTAGCCCCCCACACGCGCACAAACATCAGAAAAAAAAATCACTTTTGCCTTCGCCACAGCTTTCGCCATAGACTAATAAAACCGTGGTTGATGACGTCATAAAAGGAAGGAAGAGTATCATCTCTGGACTACTTGACCCCTGACTTGCATTGTATCGCTCTTGATCGGCGCCAAAATCCCTCAGAGCCGACTCGCCGAGTCGACAAACAAAGCGGGCTCCTCCAGTATATATGTGATGGTTCGGGTGATAAAGTGCAAGTTAAGGGAGACCGCAACGCCATCTGTCTTGCGGTTATTAAATTATTCGGGGGGTTTCCCTTCTTCTTAGTACTAATGTTTCATCACGTTGATGGCAGCCATCTCTGATGCTCTAGTGTTGCCAACTATGTTCATTTGTAATGTTAAACAAAGCGCGAGAAAAGAACTGTTCTTGCCCATGGTTTTAACAACTTGAGAACATAAATTCCATTCAATACTATACTCTGTCCCAGGGATCTCTGGAGCAAGCGAACGAAAACAAGTTATCTGAGCAAGTAGTAACTCGAGGGGGCTCGACCAATGAATGCGTGATGGAGGAAGTGGAGGGGAAAAGGCGGCTGTAGCTACCAACCGTAGCTTTGCTCTGCCCACTGGCTTCCTCCTCTTCACTACCGTTACGCGCAGCCTCACTCCACAAATTCGCGAGAGTGGGTGTAAAAATTGTAATTTATGTAAATGTTCTTGTAGTGGACATTTCCACTAACCTCCTTAAATGCGTGCTGGTTGTTAGGCCTATTACATACAAGATCATTTAAAAGATCTTGAGAATGCATGCAGTTGTTCCGAACTCAGATATTTTAAATTATTCAATTCTTTTTGTAAATGTGACGCAACTAATCCTGCTTTGCTTCGAACTAAGAATGGATACCTTTAATAAGAAGTATGTTTTAGATCTTCAAAATCTAATTGGCTCTCGGATATTTAAGACATATAATCAAATACTAAAAAAAATAATTGATAGAGATATTGCATCTTGCTAAATATTACTCCGAAATATTATAGTGAAAATCTAGATTGTAGATGGCAGCACATATATTTTCTATTTCCAGTTTTACGGCATAGATCCTAGTGAAATTAGTGTACAACTCATAAATTGTATTTGGAATACTGATTATCATCTGCAAAATTATTGACGGTAATTTTAAGGTGAAATCATCGGCAGCTAGAAAGCCAAGGTTGTCATCATTCAAGTACAGTTGGTCCATCGTAAAAAGCCATAATTACAGAAGCAAAGGTAAATGTTGCTACAAACATACGTACCCATAACCTTTTAGGTGCATTAGCGTCAACCTGATGTTACTTTCTTTTCAACTTTTATGTACTTAACTATTTTAGATTTTACTACCTCTGTCCCATAATTATTGTCCAGTACACTTTTGTTTGTTGTCCCATAATAATTGTCCGATATTCAAACTGTCACATTGGTGTATACAGAAGAACAAAATTAAACACGGGAATGAGTCATACAACATTATTACTCAAGGATCAGTACAAATTGGACGATCAAGTATCCAAAAGAACCTAAATAAAAAGTTACCATTTTGGCATACCGGACAATAATTATGGGACAGAGGGAGTAGTATCAATCTGCATTACTCACGAAAACAATGAACGTTTTACAACAAATCTACAATACGTTTCAAATTATTTGTCGTTTCGCCACCGTAAAGTAGAAGCAGTTTCTTTTTGAAGTGTAATATTTTAAGAATTTCTCATTGCACAAAATATTCATATATTTTCAAGATATTTAGAATATCGTCTTATGAACATTTAAAGTAAATAATTAAACGTGCTAATAATTATGCTAAACGAAACTGGTTTATTTGATGTTCAACGCAAATGACTAAATGGCGTCACATCAAAACTTTACTTTTGAAGCAAAATATATTTATAATTTTAAGATTTATGCTATTAACTTTCCACATACATTTAACTTGAGTGTAATTATCCTTGGTTGAAGCAATACTAGCAGTAGCACTAGTAGTAACATAGCATTAAAATTATTTTTTTTCTACTATTTTGATTATTCAATTATCTGTAACATTAGAAAATGTTCTTGCCAAGAGATGGAGTAAAGTTGTATACATTTGACGACGGTACGTGATGTAACAAAATGAAAATTATCTAAAACTTCAAACCCCCTTAATCTTGTTAAAATATAACTACAAAAAAGTCTAGCACTAAAAACAAATTTAAGAGACTGGAGAAAGCCACACATTGTAAATTTTGAGAAATCACTACGTTGATCTGGAATTGAATAACATTAAATTCACTGTAAGTTCGTCAGGAATGCAAATATATGAAATTGATTAATTGTTTTCAGTATCTTAGATTACAGAGAGATGGATTTGGTAAGAAAGAAATATTTAAACAATACATAATTAATGTTCAATTGCGTTGATCCTTTCACTAGAATCTGACTGAACATGAACAATTTTCTATGATCTGTGAAAAACTAATCCACAGTTTTCCTATGAATAATCAGTCTTTTTTAACATGAAAATTAATTTTCAAAAGAGAAAAACTTTAGGGATTCATTACCCTACATTAATTTTAGCCGGAAGAGATTATAACTTTACATCGGAAGAGCTTAACTGATCTATCGCAATTTGCAAATGTTAAATTTTTTGTTGGTAACATCCTGTAATCTGTGTGGGCTACAACACCTGAAAGAGGTATTTAACTTCAAAGCATTAATACGATGTTTTTGACTGGCAGTATATTATCTGGAACACATTCACGTATCTCGCTAATTATGCCCTTGCTTGATTGAGGTTTTGGATATTTTTTTTTGCATCCTGGGTACTTAAATTCAGTTCTTGCTATCCTATCCGACGACACGGGCAATGTATGCAAAAATACGAGGCATGTACATAATTCTGTTTTCAAATAATTTTGAAATCAAGTGGGAGATGGAGGGCTCTAGCCCAATATGGCCTACATAGAAAATCTATAGCAGGGCAAGTCACCCAGATGGATAAAGTAAAAGAGATAAAAACAAAACAAAGAAACGAAGGAAGAAAAGAAAGAAAGAAAGGGAAGTCCGACAGAAATAGAGAAATAAAAGAGAAACACACGAAGAAGAAATTAAAGATGTGATATGCGTAAATCTAGTCCTCCAGAAACGTCCTTTCGTATCCAAAATGTGTGGAACGTATCGAGTAAATCTCCAGATTAAGTGCAGTTCTAGTCCACAAAATATCCTTATCCACGAATGTAGTGATGTCCGAAACATATCCAAAAATCATCCACAGAATATTAACAACATGTCACATAGATGTTCCCTGGAAGTACATATGGACAGTGGCGACGATTATGGGGGCGTGGGGGGATGAACCCTCCCTCAATTTATGCGCTATGCTGAACCTCATCAACCAAGGGGACGCAAACTGTCTTTGCCCAAACCCTTCCCCAGTTTTGGCACTTTGCCCCTTCCCAATTTTTGAACACAATCGCCGACACTGCGTATGGACATACAGGGAATATCCAATGAGTGCCTAGCAGATATTCCTGGATATATGTTGAACAGTCAGAACTTATGCACGAATATTCAAAAGGCAACCTATAGATGTCTCCTGGACATTGGTATTCGGGATGGGATGTATATATACACAGTAGTATATCGTTATTTTTTAAGATTCGAGAAAAAAATCACACTATTTCACGTTCTGAAAATATAATATCCTTTCCTCAAACATTAAGATACTCCCAAAGTCCAGACAGTTGTAATATAATTATGGAGTTTCCTGATTTTAGAGATCGACTTTGTACCATCGCTAAAATATGAGCTTCCCGAAAAATGAAATACAGGGTGACACAGATATACGGGAACTTTTGAAAAGCGTAGCTGCCAAACGGTATCTTGAGCAACAGGTAACCTTGCCATTTAGTAATCACGGATCAGTGGAACTGTCAACATCGTGCTTTCGCGATAAAAATGTTATCTCTCGATTTGGTGACATTTCCTGGCCACCAAGATCCCCGGATTTGCTGTATGTGATTTCTTCTTGTGGGGCCACCTTAAGGGTCAGATGTACACGTCTCGGCCAAGAACAAGGGATGAATTGAAGCAACGAATTAAAGACGAAATTCGTGCCATCCCACCTGGTATGTTGCAGCGATCAGTGAGGGGCCTCAATGGCAGATTGCAAGAATGCAGAGCTAGCAAAGGATCCATCTCAAGGACATAATTTTTAAAATGTGATACTGTTGATTACTGTATCTTAAATGGCAAGTTGTAATAGTTCAATTTCTGTCAATATATGTTCTTTACCTGATTTCTCTGGTGTCTGGTGGGTTTTTCAAAAGTCCCGTTCTTCTGTGTCACACTGTATAATAATTAACCACCCCCCCATACACACAGATGATCAATATCATATTTTATAATAACTAATGCATCTTCTAGGCCCTTTACTCGATAAAAACACGTTACTGAGTAACTACCAAAACTTTTGGCAACTAATTAGAAACCACAATTGATGTGACAAAGCACAAAGGGCCACTATACTTGGTGCCACTAGACAGATTAATGGTGTAATGAGATACCAATGATGGTGTCAACAGAACACCAAAATATGTGTTCTCTTACTCCAGCCTCGACTATTTTGCACACCGCCATTTTTACAGGATAATGTTCGACTTTGATCATCATGATTCTACAGGGTGACCATAAAATCTGGAACGAAATTTAGGTATTGATTACATGTGAGCTGTAGTACTGACGAAAACGACCTAGTTGAGAAAATTCTTCTTTGTGAACGAGAGGGATGTACACAAACTAAAGTGGCGCCAGAGATCTATCGAAACATGTGGATGAAAGACTAACCACTGGAACGGTTGCTGGAGATACGTGGAGTACGTTTTGCTTTAACGAAGCCTGCTTTTCTCACTGGCCCTATACTCTCTCCCAGGAGTCTGTGGAGCAAGCGAACAAAAGCAAGTCCTCTGCGCAAGTAATAACTCGAGAGGGCTCGACCAGCCGTTTCCAGCAGCCCGTGCTGCTTCACTCCGCCCAATCGGATCGCTCTCTCCCTTCTCTACTGTTATGCGCGACCCAGCTCCACAGACTCCTGGCACAGACATTAGTCTTTATGGTCACCCTGCATAGAATGCAGCGTAACTTAACGCGTTTCGTATCCTCGAACAGCAGTGTACGTAGCTTTTGTAGAACAATCCAATCACTGAAACAAAAGAACTTCTGCTCTCCTTGCGACAACAATCTTTGAATCAACAGAGTGCATTTCAAAATAAAGTGAATTTATTAAAGAGACACTGACCTTGCATTGAACAGCTGAGGAGTCTTCTTTGCTTCCTCTTCCGTTCCTTTCTCCCTCATTCGGCGCTGTGGTCAAATTAGATTTCCGAATCTTCTGAGCGAGCGTCTATCAGAGGAAAGCACCCTGTCCATCAGGATTTCGGGCTCACTGGATAAAAGGCTGGAAAAAGAAAGGTTGGTTAGTACCGCTTAAGCGACGACGAAGACAGTATTTGAAACAGACCCCATTCCCCCGAGCAAACCCCTATTTTCCCCAGTCGCCAAGGAAAGAGGATTTCATAAATCCACAGGCTCAGCCACCTATTGTCAGCAGATTGATGTACCAGAAAAAGCTGAGCTGGCTCCTCGATACTTCGCCCCATTTCAGACATTTTGGAACAGCTGATATAATTGTTGACCAGTTTGTGGAGAATAAATATGAACCAGATTTTTGGTGGATACAAAGATGTGAGCTTAAGTTCTGAAATCTATTGATGTTCATTATAGTCTAATTAAGCAGATGAAAAAGCAGCTGATTTCGGTGTGCATATACACACTTTATATCACATGACACAAAATTAACGATTTTTAATTCATTCATTATAATTCATAATTACTTTGATGTGGGTGAATGAGTAAAATTGTCTATCTTTTTAGTGTTAATTACTGGATTCATAATTATAATTCATTCATTATAATTCATAATTACTTTGATGTGAGTGAATGAGTAAAATTGTCTATCTTTTTATAGTATTAATTGATTGATTGAGTTGGTGTTTTAAGTCCACTTTGTGCACAGTAAGGCTAATTGGGACTGGACCTACAGTTTAAAGTGGGATCCGAACCACTATGTGCCTCCACCGGGTATCGAACCCGGAACCCCTTGATTACGAGGCGACGATGCTACCACTGCGCCATCGGGGAGGCCCCTATAGTATTAATTACTGAAATATTTAGAAGCTATAAATGTAATGGAATTCTTAAGTTATTGTATTTCTGTTTGTTTAGTTTTATTGTGATGCTGATCACATCACCTTCACTCACGACCGGATCAAGAAAGTGTGGGGCATTTACCCCCACACCCCCTATACGCCTTCATGGCATGGTGCTAAGCACAAGGGAGCACTCTATTTTACTTTACTTTTTTTGTTTTATTGTATTAGATTTTGTGGGTTAAGTGGTAGAGCAGCCAAAGGTTAAACTTCGCCCATGAATATAGAAATTCCAATTCTAATTCTAAATTTATGGATGTATACACGGCCCTTTTAAGCTTCCAGAGCTAGTGATGCGTTTATAATTGTACTTGGGAAATAGAGAAATCTGCCTTATTTTTAAAGCAGGGGCATTCAAGCGGACTACATTTTTTATTATATTAAAGTAATTATTCTACTGATGGTTAAGCAACAATTTTCTTACAGTTTCTGTGCAATGAAATATGAAACTTAACACTGCTGATTAAGCATAACCATTCTTAAAACACTTTTTTAGAGCTGTAAGTTAACTATTTTGTGTCACGTGTGAGACAGACGTAAAACTGTCTCTTTACTTAACAAGAAATTTATTTTAATTTATGTGAATTGTCCAATGATAATTGATTGTTTTGGTGTTTTTAAGTCCACTATATGCACAGTAAGGCTAATTGGGACTAGACCTACAGCTTAAAGTGGGATCCGAACCACTATGTGCCTCCAATGGGTATCGAACCTGGGACCCCTTGATTACAAGGCGACGACGCTACCACTGCGCCATCGGTGCAGAGAGATAGTAATTGACTATTGAATACTCTAGTAGGATTGAGGGAGAGGAGGAAGCAGTTAAAGATTAAATTAATTGCGTTTTGATGACACAGGTGGGACACAATAGAAATGAAAAGTAAATCAAAAAGTCAAAATATACCAAAAATATGTATAATACCTTCTACCTTCCAACTTAATTATGTATACAAGTTGAATTTTTATGCAAATGACAATTCTAGATTGTTCAATGAAGTTACAGCATTGCATTTAATTTTGAAAATTGAGATCCCACGGACACTTTGACATGGAATGCCCCAGTATTATGTTCTTCGACTCAGTGTTTCTTAATATTAGAGTTGACGAGCTGTAACTTTGCGGGTGAACCTTGCCCAAACCCGGTTGCGCAGTAGCAAGGGGAGGAGCTTAGTCGCTGCGCGTCATTCTCCCTGAGTTCTGCCCTTGCTGTCGACCAATCAAACGCGAGTAGGTGGCAACTACGGATATCTCTCACTCTGTCTCTCTGAGCATAATAGACAAGGTCACCCGCAAAGACACAGCTCGTCAACTCTAAGAAGGATTGATTGATTCATTCATTGAATTTGTTTCCAAGTCCACTCAAAAAAGCTGCTCCGACCTGGTTATATTTAAACAAGAGCTTAAAGTGGGAACCACACCACCATGTGCCTTCACAGGGTATCGAAGTCGGGATCCCTTGATTACATGCCTAGGACCATTGCACCGTCGGAGAGACCCGCCAATCCGAAGGAAGAGCGACACACAGTGGTACCGCTGTCACCTTGTAACCCAAAAGTCCCGAGTTCAGTCCTCGGTGGAGTACGCAGTGATTAGAATCCAACTTTAATTTAGGTGCAGTCACTATTAGCTTATCTTAGCAAAAACTGGACTTAAATTGTGACACATACTAAAAATAACAATAATAAAAGACAACCAAACCTTTACATAGAATATTAGAAAACAACTTATTAGTGAAATGTAGCATATTGCAATTAGCCTAAATATGCACATGAAATAAGAAAATGCACATAGAAAGTTATAGCTATTAATAAATAATATAGTGTCAAACATTTCATAATACTTACAGTACGGTAATTTATATTAACCAAGAAAATGCAACAGGTACTAATAAATGAGGTTGCACATACTTATAATAACGATAAACTCAATATGCTGACCAAGGCAGAATTTATTTTATTTTAAAATATAAACTAAACGTTATGTTTCAACCTTATAGTAAGTGAGAAAATGGAAGGAGGCCAAGGAAATAGAGAAGAAAGGAGGAAAAGTCACCATTAACTGGAATGGTGGACTGAATATAATCAAAGAATGGAATAAGGTGTTAGAAAGAGTGGAAACGACAAGAGCGAAGGTGGAAAACAGAAGGAAGAGGAACGAAGAAAGGAAGGATAAAAAAGGGGCTTGAGATAAGGAGTCCAACCACATTTCAGATGAAAGGAAATTTTTATCTAAATTGCCTGTCAGGTGAAACAACAGTTGACAAGGAAAACTCACCTGCTGGAACACCTGGGAAGAAATGTTCCAAATTAACAACTTTCTAATAATCTTGTGTCTGGAGGGGAGTGTTTTGTGTGTGTGTGTGTGTATATATATATATGTATGTATATATATTCCTGTTTTGTACCTTATTTCATTTGTATTTGGTACAGAGTCTGAAGAGGACCTTGCTTGAAGGTTGAAACGTAACGTTTAGTTTA
Organism: Lepisma saccharinum; assembly: GCF_977018435.1. Classification (NCBI taxonomy): domain Eukaryota; kingdom Metazoa; phylum Arthropoda; class Insecta; order Zygentoma; family Lepismatidae; genus Lepisma; species Lepisma saccharinum. The sequence continues at coordinate 92,681,345 of NC_139232.1, read as the reverse complement.
AGTTTTAAAATAAAATAAATTTTGCCTTGGTCAGCATATTGAGTTTTTGGTTATCATGGAAATAAGGCTTAATGGTGTTATTATAATAACGATCATGAAACAAATATAATAATACTGATAAGAATGAGTGGCCGCGGTGGTTCAGTCGGTAACACGTCTGACTACCATGCTAAAGGTTCCGGGTTCGAGATCCCCGGCCGGTTCAAATCCGGGAACTTTTCTAACGTTCGAAGTGGCCCCGGCGCCCACCCAGCGTCGAATAACATGATACCTGGGGGAAAGCCTGCGGGGGGGGGTTAAAGGCGGTCAGGGGCGTGATGCTGATCACATCACCCCCACTCACGACCGGATCAAGAAAGTGTGGGGAGTTACCCCCACACACACCTATACGCCATTATAGCGTTGTGCTAAGCACAGGGGAGAACTTTACCTGATAAGAATTTACGAATAGATTCCTTGACATACCTATAATAAGAGCAAAGACATAATAATAAAAAGTTAATAATGTTTTCACCCCGCTGCTGCATTCGAAGTTGTCACGTGACTTGTGTCAGCGAAGATCGAAAATGCATCATATTCCCAGGACGTCATTACAGTAACGGATTTGTCGGAAATGCACATAAGATTGTTACCGTAGGTTTAGCAATAACGTCTGAGAATGCTAATTAATTGCAGAAATAATTAGCCTAATATGCGGAGTGAGGCCATCCAGAATCGAATGACGTGTTTCCGGTTCCAAGAAGTGGCCTACCTAATCTCAAAGTTTCACTTTACGTAGGAACACACTCAAACGATACCCCTGGAGGATACGTTTCATGTTTGCAAGCAAACAATTCAACCAACAAGGACAGCCAGTCTAGCGCCGGGTGTGGTTAAGCGTATCAGTTTTGCGTGTGGGGAAGGAGGAGGGAAGGGGGGTTCTGTTGCAAGACAACGTATGGGCGTTGCCTCTGTTAACTTGTAAACTTCCGCCACATGCTACACACAAGCCCCAGAAATGGATACGCACAAAAAGGAAGGGGTCATATTCGATCGCTAGTAGGCCTAATTAATAGTGCACTTTTCATAATACTGTATGCACTATTCTAAGACCACGTGCACACGACCGAATATTGTCGACAACAATAGCTAAATCTAGCTGTTGTCTAAGGCATTATCAGGCCAAGGTACACGACGAAAGACTAACCACCACTGCAATTGGGACTAGTGGAAATAAGAGGATGGAGGCCATGTCAACATGACTGTGGGAGTGTGATGTACGCCTCCTAGCAAATTGACCAATTTGTACACATACTCTGTATAAATGAACCATTACAGCCAAGCATATACAGCTCCTATACAATTCGATTTTTCCTGGCACATGAATATTATGTAACATTATGGTGTGCTTTCTCTAAACCCATTATCAGGTGAAACTTGTATGCATTTTCTACAACAAGCCATGCATTTGTGTTTCTCAGTTTGCAAGATAAACGTTTGTAGACAGGTCAGGTCCTCCGGTCATGTCGTTGACATAAAATTGAATATTAGAATTCATAATCAAAGAGCAATCATTACTAGAGACTAATAACAATGAACTTATTTGATTGAGTTGGTGTTTTAAGTCCACTTTATGCATAGTAAGGCTAATCGGAACTGGACCTACAGTTTAAAGTAGTAACCGAACCACTATGTGCCTCCACCAGGTATCGAACCCGGGACCCCTTGATTAGAAGGCGACGACGCTACCACTGCGACATCGGGGGCCCTAACAATTTATTATCGTTGTTATTCGGTGGGATGACTCACTTACTCGCAAGGTTTTTTTTCTTTACATTTCAGAAAGTTAATATACGGAAATACTCAGTCTCTCTGTTCTGCTATAAACGTTTACACACCTCGTTCAACAGACGTTAGTGAGAAATTTCATAGAGTAAACGCTGTGTGACCTGTCGTACAAAAATCTAATTTTTGCAATTTGGAAATTTATAGAACTACTAGCTGATTACCCGGCGTTTCCCGGGTATTTATTTATCCAAATCTTGTATTAGACACGAAAATAATAAATTCTAACTATAGTGTAAAATGTAACTAATTTTAAATGTGATCGTGAATGTCACCAATTAGCTCAGCGACTCCGAAAACATTTTATTTTTCACCCCCTCTCACCCCCCATGCCGATAGGTGATGAACTTGGAGTTGAACCGCATTGGGAGTGTCACGAAAACTATGGATTCCATTCTCAACACAGCCTGAATGTTAGACAACCCGAGAAACACTATCGTTGTGTGTATTGCATAGAGGCACGGATGTCTGTTTGTGCGGAATTTAATATCGGTGGTTTTCGATTATTTTTACATTTCACCCCTTCCCACCCACCCCTATGGGTGCCGGGAGTGTGTTACCCCCACAGTATTTATTTCCAGATTGCAAATGACACGTGTACCAAGTTTGGTTGAAATTGCTCCAGGCGTTCGAGAGTTATGCCGGAACAAACAAATATACACACCCACATATACATCCATTTTTATATATAGATTTATTCCTTGGATTGTTTGGCACAATATGCAAACAAAGTTCTGACCTGATTCCATCATATTGCACTTCATTTTTCCATCTCACGCTTGTTTACTTTGGATATTTTCTTGAAATATTTTATTTCTGTTAGAGACTATAGATTTTTGCTTTCTTCGATGACGTAGTAGTAACGCCATCTCATCGTAACGACGAAGTCACGGAGTCACAATGTACAGTGATTCGGATATCCCCTTAATTTGTACGTCCTTCCCAATTTCCCTGAGGAAGAAGAGGACTTAATCTTTGATTCTCTAATTTGAAACGAATGTTGACAATTTCCGGGGATGACTATGCTTCTAGAACGCTTTGAATTAACCTATTCGGAAACTATCCCATGAGTTACATGGCGAACAGGGCAATGACGTCACTGAAAGGCAAGGTCGACTTACGCGACATCTATGATCGTTTTGTCCAAGCAACCAAGATGTCAACCCACTCAACCGGGCTGATTTCATTACACAGCTTTTTTGGTGCATAGTCAGCGAACGAGCAAATACCATTAGGCGGAACGGAAACTTTCTACAACCGAGGGGGGGTCATCAGAATCAACGATGAGCTTCCGCGGGTACAAATAGTCCAGATTTTAAACTCAGTCCGAACTTTTCGAAAATCTCACCATTTACATCCTACGTGTTTTAAAAATTCCACAGAGTTCGATTAATGATTAGCGCGCCCCCCACCCCCTCTACACGTTACAGTTTGAGTTATTTTAGCCCGGTCCACGTTTAATCCCCCCTACTCACTGACTTGATAGTAGAGAGACCTCTCTAAATTAAAAGTTCCGATATAGTTGGGCAATCACGTCCAAGGGGGAAAAAGGGAGCGGGTTGAAAGATTAATGGCATTTTCGAATGAACCAGGGCAAACGGCGGTTACATGACGTATGCAAAATGGTCTTTTCTCAGTATTTATATCGCTAATGGCTTGGATTTCGTGTCCCACTTTGTTACCTAGGAAAGTGGCAACTTTTACCGTCTAACTTGTTCTCCATTACTGACGTATCAAATCGCATTACACAGACGTTAAAGCGCGAAAGAGAAGCAAAGAGTTAAACTCATGCTGCAAGAATATATTTGTACAGTGTCGGACATTGCTGGGTTGTATCGACCCTATTGAAGTAAGCCATCGATGTCTGACCATCCAGCGCCTTGTGTGTAGACAACCGAACTAACACTGCAATTCTTCGGGTTCAATTCATGGGGTATACATCTCAGTTGATTGATTGATTGATTTGGTTTATTATACTTCGCTTTTATGTCACTTTTGGCTAATTTGCGAATATGGGGATGAGTGATGATATGATTAAATTGATGCATGGACACCCGCAAACATCCATGCCCAGGCCGGGATTCGAACCCGATACTCCTAGATTGAGCAATAATGTCAAAAGGAACATAACGTCTCGTAATCTCGACATGGAGTGCCGTGCTGTGTTTGTTAAATGATACTTGTGAACGAACATATCGAACTTCCTTTACATTTCCAGTGTAAACTCTATATTTTATAATTACTATAGTGGGAAAATTATAACTAGAACAACACTCAACACATTCACACCACTCTATCCACACACAGAACATGAAAACGAACACACAAAACTAAGTTTTAATTTTTAAATCAATGCCCAAAGGATGTTCAACGGAAAGCACGATATGTAAAATATGAGATTTTTCACAGTTAGAGTGCCATCTATTTTTCACATACCTAATAACTAAGTAATTTCTGTATGTAGACAATGACAATTATGATGAAGATGAATTTTGTTATGCAGGTAATGAATAGTTATTGAGGAAGTCAATAGACTGAGAGGAAGATCTTATTGGAGTAGAAGATGCAGTATATTTGATTAGTGTACGAGTCCTAATAAGTTCAATCCCAACCAAGGACAAAAATTGTCTTCTTTTCCATCAGTGAAGAACTGTGTAATATTGAGTTCCAGGCATTTTGATGTGATGATACTGATTCTCAGTGATCGTAACTAGTTTTGATTACATCCACTCTGGTTTCTCTACTTGTGGATATTTCACACTGAATTTTAGCCCGCCGTGATTATATTACGTTAAATGTGACCTATCTGAAGAGGGAAATGCTTATATTAAAGTCTGACATTTTGAACATCCCTCGTATTTCGTGATTTGAGTATCTGCAAAACAATGTTTGAAGTTTGAAAAATCACTTTTTTTTTCAGCAATTTTGTAATAACTAAAAATCTCTCTCGGCAGTAGGTCAACTTAAATAATACAAATGTATTGCAAAATGTGACTTGGTGACAAACCTCAGAATACGACACATTAAACGATGAAGGGCGAAGTGTTAAAAGTTACTCGTGGGATGCATGATTCGTTCCTTAATTAGCGAGAGTGCACATAGCATGAAAAGAGGACAAAAAATAAGTCGTGCATGCAATATTTTTCTTCATTCTCTTCTCATCAAAGGAGGGCGTGGTTGAAAAATACAGAAACATCTGGCTACCACCGAAGGATAACATAAAAACATTTTCTTTTAATATTACCTTTACATGGGCAATGTTTTGTTTATCCTTCATAATGTTTACAATACTATAAATAAGTCTAAAAATAACTAAACAAACGTATCAAGCTCAGCTAACACTGAATCATGTAAAGTTTTTTTTTTTTTTTTTTTAAATATTACACTGCAGTTTAGCGTTTAATGCTCGTGATATTTAAGTTTATTCCGGTTTCCTTATACTGTAAATATAACTTATGTCACAGACAACGTTATTGAGAAGGAAGATGGATGATTTACAGGCATATTAGAGATTCAGGTTTCATATTGCATCATAAACTTTACTGATGACGTCAAATTTCTAACTCGATAGGTTAGTAAATGATCCAATCTAGATATATCAACCTAACGACGCTAACCACAGAATAAGCAAGTTGTTAGTAAACCGCCGATCTTCAGGTTGACAAGTCAACAGGTGTCATCGGGACAAAAGTAAAAATACCGACCTACATAATAACTGAAGATATTTTATACTCCCCAGGCTTATTCGGAATAACCAAAAGAAAACGTAATAAAGATTGCAATCAAGTATACAAGAAATAAACCTTTTAGTAAGATTGATACGAGGATCGTCCCGAAAGAAAGGAACATTTTGGTGTAAAACACACAACAAATTATGTGTGCAAAAACATCATGGTACAGAAATTACATACCTTACTCCCCTTTTCCACACGTTCGCCATATCCATTCAAGTACTTGTAATAGAATGATACTAGTTTGTTGATACCGTCATTGTACTCGGTTGCAGCCAATGTATTCAAGCACACCGTCTGTTTTGTATGGCAGTACAGAGCCTTTGGAGCGTTTGACAGTAGGCCTCAGCATTTATTGTTGCTCCCCGTGGCAGAAAATAAACGAATAAGACACCTTTCCTGTCCCAAAATACACTTGCCTGAACCTTTCGGGTGCTGAGTTTCTGTTTGGACTTTTTTGGCTTCCAATGTCACTCCACTGGCTTGCTGCTTGGCTCAAACTGAGGGCGCGTAGGTGGAGTGTGCTCTGTCCTACAGCCTAATGTTCATTCTTTCAGGGAAGCACTTTGCCACGGCTGATAAGATCAAAGACGCTGTCACACATTGTTGAATACGGCGTCGGCAACCGACGATAAAAAGAAACTAATTTCCAGTTTTTGTACAACAGGTTTGGTTCTAATAGTTCAAATCTAGAACTCAAAAATCCTGATAATTCTTTACAAGTATGTAGGCTCGCAATCTGGCATTTATGGCAAATCTTTAATAGTGTCCTCGGTTTGGCATGATTGGACTTTCATCCTAGAACATCAGAAATACCTTTCCTAATACTTGAAACTTGTTCATTTGCCATATTGTGGAGACTTTATGGTCACCATATACTCGTAAGTCAATGCGAACCTAGGTGAAATAATATGATAGCCATCTACACCTACAATCCAACATGTTTGGGAGTAGAGGAGACCGGGGTTAGTTGCGACAAAATTATATTTCTTTTCTTTCTTTAACATTTTCTTTATTTTCACACTTTTTTCGTCTTAAATGCAATTGTATGCATTAGCTATTGCCATGATGTTTTATATTTGTTCACGTTACAGCATAAGGACAGTATTTGCGAAAAAAGATGAAGTGTTTTGTCACAACATGCCTCGGTGTGGGGCTGGTTGCGACAAGCCGGGAGCAAGTTGTGACAGTATCTAGCACTTCTGATTAACATAGTATAAAGAAATTGTGTATCATCACTGTGCAGTAAAAATAATTGCAATGGTTAGATGTATCATTAATTAAACCGTTAGGATGAAAAAGTTGCCTCCCCATCTGATTTTCTAACTATTAATCGAGTGATATCTCTAACAGCACTTGAGGAAAAATATGATGGAGGTCGTCTAATATAAAAACGTAATAATCGTTAACACCATAATAATAGAATGATATAATGAATTGTGAAATTCAACACGCTTTATGTATCATCATCCGAGTCACAATTTTGACGGATATAAACAGGTTTTCTCACAGAACAAGCATCAAGCACCTACTCTTTACACTAAAGACACTGGACCCTCTTCTCTCGAGATTTAGAATTGGAAAATGGTTCCGTACACACAAGTAAAAAACAATCATCTGAACTTTGCTCCTTTTCAGCACTTTTCCGTTTTCACATAAATATCTGTACTGTCACAACCTACCCCCCTTATTTTTGTCACAACTAGCCCCATATGTACTTTCTCAATTCTAACCTTCAATCTCAACTTCTAGTTTAAATTTACTTGAATCAATACCTGTCACATACTGACTATAATAGAATTCTCACGATATATTACTGCTGTTTGATGCTATATTGAAAACTGTAGAGAAGAAATAATATTTACCACAGAAATTAGGTAAAAAGACAACACAAAAAACACCCACCTAACTCTTCTCTGGGGAGAAGCACACAACTGGCAAACAATATATAAGAAATGCGCATGCCAATGAACCACCACTGTCAACAACAAACTAATATCACTAATGGTTTCCACGGAACAGTGCTTGTCACAACCAAGCCCGATCTCCTCTATTGAAATATTTTCTCTTCATTCAAATCACTGTTATCTTACATGGTGATAATGAAGAGTATTATTAATAACAAAGGATTATTTATATCAAGTGTGAGGTAGCTTTGCTCAGCTTGATTTCGTCCTGTTGTCAATTTGAATAGATCTAAATCAAGGTTGATTCACAATTCTGCTATTTCGTGTTCCAGTGTAACAACATTCTTGCATAAATGTATTGTTCTCTTATGCTTTCGTGGACATTCACAGCATTTAAACGTGCATTTGTACCGATTTGGTCGAGGTTTATACTGCAACACCACCACCAGTCCATTATGCTACAAGATAAGGAACTGAAGTGGCGAGAGAGCCGAAACAGATGGGTGACCTTGAACTGCCCATATTATTGAAACAGACTATAGCTAGTCCGTCAAACATTGTATAAGCACCGCACTACACTTAAATCCAACTTTTCATAGCTTCCTGTGATTATACGCTACATTACATTAAGTTTCTTGCAAGAGGACAGACGCAAAGTTTAGAAATCTTTGTTTCTTCTCGTCTAAATTTGTCTCTTATTCTGAGAAATGACGTGGTGTGGAATTTTGGGAAGGAAGGAAGAAGGGGTGACTATCTCGACCTCTGAAACGACCCCATCTGAGGCGCGCGCTCGTAATTGAACCACCCAGCAAATTTACGGAAAATGTGATTAGAATCACAGTTCTCTCTATTCAGATTAACCCAAATGGCTAAAGACGAATTATTCGCATTGGCTAAACTTAACCGTGAAGACGATTCGAGAGACGCGTTCATGAGGAAAATGGAATGGACATGCTTCTTAAGATTTCAGAGATGGAGGAGAGGAAGAGGATAGGGGGGTGGAGACAGAGAGTTTTGATCCCTTAAATGTTGCAACTCTGTTTTCTCGGGTCGCAAAAGTGGAGAAAAAAGCGAAACGATCATTACCGGCTCACATCTCTTCAATGGAGAGTCCAGGTTCAAATTCTCGAAAGGATATGAATTCTTCTTTCATCTCTTTTACCTACCATTCATGGTTATGTTTGGTTACCTAATGAATTAGGTAACCAAACATAAAACAAGAATGAGTTTTTCTAACTGAATTTAAGTTATTCAGTTTATTCTATGGGGTGTAATTGTTACGGTGATTGTATGTAGCAGTGATGCAGACTTTCAGAATGCTTAAATACAGAGGTGTTGCACCGTGTGTATAAGGGTGGGTTCTAGTCCACCTGTAAATACTTTTTGCCCACTCTTCTGCCCACCCAAATATACTAAATGAATAATTATAAGAATCTTGTGGAGTAGAATGAAGAGAAGAGATAGGAAGGCAGAAAGGAAAGAATTAAGCGAGAAAATAAGGGAAAAACAGAGAAAATGAGAAAAATATAGACAAAAAGCAGGGGACGGAGGAGAGAGAAAAAGGGATAGATACAAAAAGATGAAGAGAAACATTGAGAGCAAATGAGAGAAGGAATAAGATAAATGTTGAAAGGAGAAGAGGGAAAGAGAAAGCTAGAAACTTTAAAAGAAATAAAAACAAGAAAGGCAAATATCGAACGGAAAAGGGGAACTTTGAAAGGAAAAGATACAAAAACGTTGACAGAAAGAGAGAGAGAAAGATTGAAAGAAAAAGAGAGAAAACATTGAAGAAAAAGAGACATTGAAAGAAAAAGAGAGAGAACCAATGGAAGAAAAAGAGAGAGAAGCCTTCAGAGGAAAAGAGATATCCGAAGAAAAGGGGAAAGAAATATTGAAAGAAGAAAGAAACATGGAAATTATACGAAAAGAATAAAAACATCGAAAAGATGAGAGATAAAGAAAGGAAAACCTTGAAAAGAAAAGAGAGAAACATGACAAGGAAAAGAGAGGGAAAGGGAGAAACTTAGAAAGAAAAAAAGAGAAACATACAAGAAAATAAGAAATATCGAACAGAGAAAGAGAGAGATTCAATATGAAAGGAGGCGTTTAAGCAAAGGCAGGAGTTTCTGTGCAAATGGACAATAATTCGATTGTGTGCGAGTTCCGGAAACTTTTTGATAACAGCTCGTGCCGAACATGAACGTAGCTATTACAGAAACGAAGGAATTTGCGAACAAAGTTCTCCAAAACGAAACTACATCGTTTCATACATGTGAAGAAATTAAACAGAACAATCTCATGACACTTACATGATCATAGGGCTTATATCGTAGCCTCTCGGTTGCAGAGTTTACAATGTAAGGTCACCCTAATGACAAAATCGTTAGCGAGTTCTGGTTATCGAAAAACTTTCTCCGCATGTGATCCTGTGTCATGCAGCACAAGCAGTGATTTTGGCAATTTTCCACCGACCCTTCCTTAGGCAGTTGCAATTAGCGCTACAAGAAACGCTTAATACGCCATCTGGGTTAATAAAAACGAACTAGAATCACTGTCCCTGGGCCCCTGTTTTAATGAGAAGGTTCTAGCCAAGTGACCCATTAGGGGAGCACCTCTTCTCGTTTTAATACAAACTATGCTCATTTTGATAAACATTTGAATGCTTGGTATTGTATTTGTGATACACAGAGTGGTCACAAATTATTTAACAAATTTCAGTGACTAATAACAAAAGAGCTGAAACTGTATTATGCAACAAATCATCAAACAGCTCAACTAAACTTTTATCATGAAAAATTTCAAATATGAAAACTGAAAAGCATCTCAAATTATAAAATGTTTGTAGCGTGGTGGTTCCAATTTATTCTGTTAGAGACTGTTTAAACTCAACTATGTCGTGCTCTTTGAGAAATTTAAGGGTGTCATATCAGGGGACCCAGATGGCTCAGTGCCGGATTTAGGAGGGGTTTTCAGGTTCCGACCTTACATATATACAAAAGCGGATGCACTAGGAAGGATCAAGGATTTGAACAATATGAAAGTCAAAGTTGTTGAAGAATGTTTAGGGCCACTCAGAGAACAAATCACATAATTCTGCAATAATTAGCTTTCGTAACAACCGTGCATATGTCTCAGCAAATCTTGTCTTTTCTATAATGTTACATTATTGTAATTATTTCATTTATACTGCCTATATTTATATTTGAATTAAATCTTTTATATGCCTAATTAGACGTTATGTATCCAGCGAGTCAAATAATTATTCCTGGAATTTAACTGCAAATATTTCATAATATTTCCCTTATTATATCTGATTTGCTTGAAGAATTAAATTGTACAAAATTAAAGGTAATAATACTAAATTTAAGATAAGAATATTTCTCCAGTATAGGTCTGGTGGTTGATGATATGCAACACATCTGAAACTATTTTTTTCTGGAAATTTTAGCTAAAAATACTCACACGTTTCTAAATGAATATCAGGGTGTCTAAAATAACAAATCTAGAATACTTGACTTTTTAAGATGGGAACTGAAGCTGCATTTAACAAGAGAGAATTACTTTACCTATTAATGCGATCTGGACTGCTGGCGACTGGACTCACAACCAGTATAATCTTCTGTAGAGCTTGTGTTGTAATCTCAATATATTTGTGAATGTTCCTTCATCCATGACGACCGAGCGTGTTTTCCCGGTAAACACACGAACGACCGAGGCATTTTCAGCGGGAATGTTAAATTTCTGCATGCTTTTATATAAAAGTTTATATCTCTGGAACTAAGAAAGCTGGATTTACAAATTATACCTCGTTTTGTTCAGTATAGATGTGGTTATAAGCCTATGGCATAAAAACTAAATTTTCCGTTATCCGGTAGAAGAAGAAAGAAGAAAAACTTGTTTTTATTAAGATATCTGAAAATTGATGGGCGACGCCGCGACGGAAATGTGAAAACTTGTACCAGCACATTGCTTGATATGTTTTGCACTATCGTACAAAACATCACGCACATGTTCGAGATACTTTCCGGAAAAAAAAATCCCAATGTGAAGTACCAGAGTTTTTTGAGCGGGAAATTTGAAATTCGGCGCACGTACATAATTTTTTTTTAAACTCGAAGACTAGGAACACTGGAGTTAGAAATTATACCTCGTTTTGTTCAGTACAGATGTAGCTGTAAGCCTATGACATAAGAACCAAATTTTCCGTTATCAGGTAGAAGAAGAAGAAGAAGAAAGAAGAAAAACTTGTTCTTTTTACGAAATTTGAAAATCGGCGGGCCACCATGCGGAGACGCCGCGACGTAAATGTGCAAAATTATTATTATAGTGCGTTCGTTTCCTTGGTAATAGTGCCATTACAAATCCCAGAACTGAGAAAATAAAGATAATAAAATAAAAAAATTAAAAATTGTACAGAGATTTTCGGAAGGCCGCCCTCCCGCCCAGTATAACCCAAATGATATTAAACCTTACTGGTTGTTTATCACATACCTCAAGACTCATGCAGAACTAACAACATGTATATCCGAACAAAAATAGAGTCACAGTATGTCCCAAAAGTCAGATACCACATACAAAAGCATCTTGTCATCTATGAAGTCTTTCTTGTTTTTGTAGTCTTTTCCTTCCATAATTAATTGCCAAGCCAAGCTAAGATTTTTTTAAGTAATTAGGTTCTACATCAGGTTACCACTCAGTTTGCCAAAACAAATTCCCTAGATTTACTGTACCTGTTTTAAAGGTATTCTCATGTAAACTGCAACGCATTTTAACTTCGCCTACAGTTACAGAACTCAATCTGGTTAAAAGGGAAACTATAATACTATTTGCATATCTTTTTACATGTGAACATCTGTTGTAGCAAAATAGTTGTTACAAATCTGTGAAAACTATATTTATGACAAGGACAACAACTGTATTTAATATTTCCCGACATTGACAACATTTTTGAATATTTGAAAGAAATACACAGACTTCTCAATGAATTTATTTATCATGTGACTTTTACAGATCAGTGGAACTCTGTAAATGTCAACAGCTACAGTGGAATCCAGGATTTTACATTTTTCCGCAATATGAATTCAATCTTGGTGGTCACAACAGAGCAAAATATGAAATTTTCCCCGATTTTACATTTTTCTGCATTTTATATTTCCTCAGCTTGCTTCCCTGGAATACACAAAATCAAAGTTCCATTGTATTGAAAATTTGAATAACTACCCAGTCTTAATTATTAAATCAGTTAATAAAAGTTGTAAAAATATCCCTATACATGCTAGGAACATATTTTCTAATTAAAGAATTAGTTTTCTTCCCTGTTTTATCCCAATCAAAAAGTAATGAACCTACGTTGACCTAAACACTGATTGAGTGAAGCCACTAGCCAGAAAGCAGATACAGCTGATGGCGCATGAGGACTCCGTCAATAGATGGCATTGTGATGTAGCAGTAAGCAGCACATGTTCGGACAAAAGCTGCAGTAACCTTTGACAATCCGCCTGGTTTCTACTGACAGCCTATTTACACTATGGAAAGAAAATTTTCATTGTAAGCGAAAGTTGCAGCCAATGCTCTCACTTTGAGAAGGCATTCATAAAAAACAACAGGAACCAAGGAAATAAGAGAGATGTTGTTTTGTATGCCTTTCAACTTTATTGCCATCTACTTTATGAAGTTGGCAATAAGCCATAGAATTCAGGCTGAGTCGATACCAATGCACATACCACTCTCGGCCGATACCAATGGTATAGCAAAGTATGGGTTAGAATATATTTACCAATATCAAATCGAATTTTTCTGAAGCGTGTGTATCTAGTGGGGTCTACAGAAATGCTAAATAAAGATAATGGTAATGGTTTTTAAATGCTGGATGAACCAGATTTTCATCCAAATTTTTGCATTAGTTCACTGTTCTTTGTGCTTTGTTGTATGTTTCATCATATCTACCATTTTTACGGCCTTCCTATCTTTTGGTTTTCATATTCCAGAAGGAAATTTCAGAAACAGCAATGAAATGACAACACAAATGCAGAAAACCGCAAGTGAGTAACTTTACGCACTGTGTGTATGAGTTAATTTTTTTCTAGTGCCAATATATCATGTACTTAATAATTTACTTATAATTACCCACACCACCAAAATGTTTCCACATATATTCCACATATACTCAGAGTTCAAAGATAAATGAGATAAGTAATAGATAAAGAATCCTTCATTGTACATACCTGAACCAACTGGACTTCGACAGTGTCGAGGTTTGAAAATGAAGCCCTTTCTTCAACATAAAAGTTGAGCTGTTGCAAAAAGTCCCTCCCATAGCTTAGTTTCTTCATAAAGCCACATATCAGGTTCCCAATTTGCCTCATTTCATCTTTAACAGTAAATGCACTGGAAACAATAAGAAGAAATTAATTGTATGCATGAAAACATATTTCCAAATACTTCAGTTCTTGATAGTTTAGTGTTTCAGGTAACTGACAATTAATCAAATGGTTCCAAGTTTGATCCCTGATATGGGAGGCAATGTGAACTTCAACATAACTGTCAAGCACTGCAATTACATCAACTTTGGTGGCAAATCATGTAGCATGCATGCATGGGAGAGGGCGGAAAAGTTTACAGGATCCTTTGCGTGAAACCTGATGACAGGAGGCCTGTAATAATGCCTAGATGAAGATGGAACGGTGGCAATATACCTGCAGGAGTGCAAAGATGAAGATGGCATGATGGCAATAGACATGTAGGAGTGCAAGATGAAGATGGAATGATGGCAGGAGACCTGTAGGAATGTCATAAAGAAGATGGAATGGTGGAAGAAAACCTGTGGTAATGCCACGATTAAGATCAAATGATGGTAGGAGACCTGTGGGAATGCCTAAGTGAAGATCAAATGATGGTAGGAGACTTGAGAAGATGAAGATGGAATGATGACAGGAGACCTGTAGAAGTACCACAATGAAGATGAAATGGTGGAAGGAGACCTGTAGGAATGAAAAAATGAAGATTGAATGACGACATTAAAATGGATTTGAACGACATTGGTAAGGGTGGTCAATAATGGAATGTTCTTGGCCAGGATAGGGCAAGGTGAATGACTCGTGTTTCTATCTCTTCCGCAATTCCCACAATTTACATCTCTTGAGCATACTGTTAATTTGTTTCACAATAGAATTACGGCATGGAACTTGAGTTAATTTGACTTGGTAGCTTACTTGTTAGAGCCTTGTGATCCATCCTCAATTCCCAATTGAGTCACAATAAATTTCAATATACCCACTGTATGACATAAGCTGTATTAGCTCTTTCAGGGTATAAATATTTTGAAACCTATGTAAATATATGGAAAAATGTTACTACTTCTTTGGATAATGTTTCACTTACTTTACGGAATCATGCATAACTCTGCCGATGAAAGTTCAAGCATTTATATGACTGCATCGTTAGTTGACTCCTCCTGGTGCTTATTGAAGATGATCATCATATTCTTACACATTTCCACTTTGATCGATTCCTTCTGGAACATGTCAAATAATGGAGGAACTTATCCTGGAGAAAAATGGAGAATTTGATTTAGTAAAAACCTTAGACATACAACATTAATGACATTTTTACACCATATGCACGAGAAACCATAGAATAATAAAACTAAGGTGGGTGTGAGCAATTTCGCCATGTTTTCAATTCTGCCAGGTACCTGTATTTCCCAACACGTCGGCCTAAGTCGGTAGATGGTGCTAGTGTATAGGTAGGTAGCGCACGCTGATCGTGTTTTGTCTCATTTCGATGGGGAGGAGCTAGACGGGAAAGACAGGCAGCCATTGTGTGTGCGAGACGTAGCGTTGTTATGAGATCGAAAGCAACAAAGTGCGGTCCTTTTGTCCAGGAAGGAGGGTTCGAAGCAATGTAGCAAGTATTGCATTGTGAAGATGAACGCTTTCTGCTTACAATGATATGTGTAACGTTGTGTCGAATACATTGAGAGTCAAATTTTCACCCCATTTGTGTAGTCATTGGAAGTGCTTGCAATTTCGCCATGAAGAACAAAGGGTGGCGAAATTGTAAACTATGCTAATGTGCATGACGTAATGGTGCAAAGGCAGTGATATCTCCTTTCCTTGGGTTTCGTTGCAGATGATGGCAGACAGACGGAATCAAGGAAAGTACTGCAAGTGGTCAGCGAACGATTTAAGCAGAGCTGTGACCAGCGTTACCCAGCAGCAACTGTCTGTCAACGCTGCAAGTAAACAGTTCAACATACCACGCCGAACATTAGGTGCCTATGTACAAGCTTGAAAAACACAACGGACACGCGCTGGTAGAAAACCTGTGTTAAATGTAGCAGAGGAAGATGTCCTAGTCCAGAGGATTGTGCGGCTAGCGGACGTAGAATTTCCTCTCACACTGCGACTGTTGAAAAAGTGTGTTTACACGTTATGTACACAAAACAAGCAGCCACACCCTTTCAACAATATGCAAGGTGCAGAAGGTCGAACACGGCTTCGTGGGTTTTTTGCACGACATCCTGAAGTGGCTAAAAGAAAGGCTCAACATTTAAATGAAGCAAAAGTTAAATAGGTTCATTGTCCACGATTATTTACAGAAAATACACGAAGTGCTCGTGTAACCCGAGCGGGCATTTAATGTTGATGAGAAGGGATGTCGCTTAAGTTTACATCATCAACCTGTTGTTTTGGCCAAGACTGGGTCCAGACGTGTGCACTACAGAGGAAAAGAGCATGGGGAAAATGTGTGAATTGTGTGCTGTGCAAATGCAGTAGGAACTGTAATTCCGCCAATGATTCTGTTCAAAGGGCAACGCCTGAAAATAGAATGGGACAATAAGCTGCCTAATGGGAGTGTCGTGCAGGTAACTCCAAAAGGTTCAATGACTACTGAAGTGTTTGTTCAATGGCTGTAGCATTTTGCTCGGTTCAAACCAAACGGACAGTCCTTACTAGTGTTGGATGGAGCCAAGCACCACTTGGATCACACAATTCTTGATGCTGCTGACAGATATGATGTTACCCTTGTTGCCTACCGAGCAACACTACACACGAACTTCAACCGTTGGACAAATCTGTTTTTCGATCCTTTGAGTCATATTGGGATGACGAACTTATGAACTACTGGACACGAACGGAAGACAGAAATTTGCCAAAACACCGCTTTGGTGCGATTTTCACGCCTGCTTGGGAAAAGGCCACAGTTCCGAAAAATGTTGTGTCCGGATTTGAAGCATGTGGTTTGTTTCCACGGAATCCTAATAGAATCCCTGATGAAGCTTTCGCGCCCAGTGAAACTACAGCAATACCTGTTGTACCCGAGGAACACACAGACGTCGCAGTCCCTGGACCAAGCAATGTCGTACACCGGACACCTACAAGTACGGCGACGCAGCATGTTGATACGAATGAGATGTCTGATCCTCATCACGATTCAGCTGCACAGAACAATCCGATGAATAGGATACGCGCCTTTCAGAACATTCTGTCTACCCCAAGGAGAAAAGCTCCTCCGACGAAAACGCGCAAAGCCATCAACAGTCGGGCTACTGTTATTACCAGATCCTTATTTCCAGAAAAATCACCGGGAACATCAAGAAGGTCAAGGTCCACACAGGGTGGGGTTGGGATTCTGTCCTGAATGCTCTCGGTAACATCAACAAAGGTTCAATGTTGTGTGACACGTGTTTCTTAAACTTAGATAATGTTCATATTCCTGTCCGAATAATAATCACACTCATCATTTAATACATATTTCATAATGATTATATATTACGTTTGTCATTACTATCTATACTTTTTTTCATTATATTCATGGGGTGAAAATATGTTTGTTTTGTATTATTTGTTTTGTAGCGCAGTTTGTCCTGTCCCCTCTGTTTACAGTGGGTGGCAAAATTGTGTACAGGGTGTATGCAATTTCGCCAGTTGCAAGGTTTTTTCTTTTGTCTTTTGAAGAACATGATTATTAATAGCGTATGAACGTGATTTTTTCCCCCACACATACCTTAACCTATATACTATCAATTTCCAGTACAGACGTTATCACCATACCTATCAGGAATTTGCAACGGTCCTTCAAAACTTAACGTGGCGAAATTGCGCACACCTACCTTATTTTGTTCTCATATTGTGGCCTCATATGATGCAAAGTTGGGTTACAAAGAAGTTCAATTCAGCTTTGAAACAGCCTAATGGAGTTACAAATCATGCACAAAATTGAAGCATATCAAATGACAGTTATGTTTCATTTATTTTATTTTAATGGAGAACAATGTCAGACTTTGTTTTCTCAAGTAACAGTTTGTTTATTGGAGGCTGATGTGTTTTCCACAATATCTGAAACTTAAAAACTATTTTGCTTTAGGAGAGCCATTTACTAAGTTTGTTCTATTCTGCACTACATGACTGGCATGTAGTCAATACGTAATCAGTAAATTTTATTTCTTATTTGTAAATATTTCACATGGACTATCACCACATGCTACATAATTGAGGCATTAAAATAGTATTTACTAAATCAGCAGCACAATATATGAAAATCTTTATTTCCTTATTCAACTTGTTACATGCTAATTCTCAAATAAGATGTACGAGTACTTTTCCTTGTGAAGAGACACTAGAAATCATGATTGTGAGCCAACACTTTCTCCATAACTCCTTGTAACTGTAGATAGCGATTCTCATATACTCTGTTGGGCGTCATGTGCTTAATTATGTCACTAAGAAAACTGTTCACCTCACGTGCCTGCAAAGAAATAGGGGAATGATTTCTGAATATATTTTTTATGCAATTAGGAACAGAAACAAGTATGCACTAGAAGGCATACAAGAATTAATATGGTAACTTATATGACATCTTGTAGTACATAATGGATTGTAAAGAAAAACAAGTAACGCTCACAACATGGTAAGAGCTTTACTCAAGGGTGAATGCATCTACCTGAAAATTCAAACTTATAAAACTTTATCTTCATTTGTACAGAATTTTGCGTTTCCAATTAATTTCAATGTTTCACTGTTTTCATTTTGTAGATTATAGCACAGATTATATGGGAGAGAAGTGGTATTCTACACAGTGCTTGGAAGGTAAATAAGACTTACTTTTCAAAATTCTTAACTATCATATAAGTAACGAAAAAAATGGTTACTTTATAGTTACCTTTCCCTATATTTCAACACTAAAAGAAATCAAGGGATCGCAGAATTGATCCCAGTGTAGTCCATTGCATAGTTGTTCGGATCCCACTTTGATGTTGGCACCTGAAAATTCCTGCAATACAAAGACATATTGGACTCCTTTGATTGACTGATAATTGATCTTAGCAATAAAATACCAGTAAATCTTCTTTCTATTTAGTGCACAAAGGCTGAAATTGCTTCTTCCCAAAAATCAAATCTTTGTCAAGGTTTCATGTATTGGAATCATGCAGTGATTACATCTATCTCACCTTTCTACTTTCTTCTTTCAGCCAAAAGAAAACTTGCACTTAAGTGTGAAACATTGGCAACAATTAAAAATGCCAGATACAGGCCAAGTTCATATACACGAGACTAACTCATGGGCAGAACGTACACAGTTTGGTTTTACAGTATATTGTCTAATGGAAGACAAAACATTGTAGCCATAAGCTTACCTGTTGCATTTCTACTTGCATCTCTCAAGAATCTCAACCAGGTATACTTTCTGTTTAGCCAGGGTCAAATAACTGAAATGAAATGAAAAAAGAAAATAATTATAATGTAACATCCAGAGTATTGAAAAGCATCAGTTGTCAAAATGCATGGCACTTCTTACAAATATCAAACAAGCTATTTTGTAAGTATTACCATGTTACTAAACTGAATCTCAATATGACGTAATTAATACATACAAATTACTGTAAAGGCATCCTCTCTTTCATTACTTCTCGATGTTTATCGCATCTCTTAAACATAAATACAATAGAACGTTGGTTCTAAGATTTTCATGGGACTAAGGTGGAAAAAAATAAAATGCAGGCAAATGTAAAAATCTGGGAAAATTTTATGACAGGGTGTCTACCAAATCCAAAATTCTTGACTTCTTCTCGACATTTCTGTCGTTTTTCTTAACTTTTATTTATTCGGCCGCTACTTAGTAAAGTTGGAAATTAGCAATTAAGAAAATATGTATTTAATGAAAAACCCCTACAAAAGGCCAGTTAAGACAACTGAATCTGTATTTAACAGGAGAATTACGAAAAACTCAATATGCTACCTAAGACAGAAATTTATTTTATTTTAAAACATAAACTAAACGTAACGTTTCAACCTTCTAGCAAGGTCTTCAACAGTAAACAGGGAAGTGGAAGGGATTATCTACGAAGTTAAGTGTAAAGAATGTCAGTGTGTGTACATAGGAGAAACAAAAGAGGATGAAAGACAGGTTGAAACAACATAGGGATGATGTACGACTTAAGAGGGAGAGAAATGCGATATTTAAACACACGAGAGAAACAGGACATAACATAGAGTGGGATGAGGCTAAGCAGATATGAAGGGAGAAGAGAGTAGTAGTGAGAAAATGGAAGGAGGCAAAGGAAATAGAGAAGAAAGGGGAAGAAGACACAATGAACTGGAATGGGGGACTCAAGATAAACAAAGAATAGAAGAAGGTGTTAGAAAGAGTGGAAAGGACAAGAGCGAAAGAGAAGAGAAGACGGAAGAGGAATGAAGAAGGAAAGGAAAAGAGAGTGAGATAAAGAGTCCAACCACTTTCCAGATGAAAAGAAATGTTTAGCTAAATCGCCTGTCAGGTGAATGTACAGTTGACAAGGGAAAGCCACCTGCTGGAATGTTCCAGAAACAACTTTCTAATAATCTTGTGTCTGGAGGAGAGGGATTTTTGTGTATATATATACATATGTTCCTGTTTTGTACCTTGATTCATTTGTACTTGGTACAGAGTCTGATAAAGATCTTGCTAGAAGGTTGAAACGTTATGTTTAGTTTATGTTTTAAAATAAAATAAATTTCTTGCTTGGTCAGCACATTGAGTTTTTCATATCATGGAAACAAGGCTTAATGGTGTTATAATAGGAGAATTAGCTTCCTTTAACTATTAATTCATCCTGGACTGCATTTGGCAGACTAGCAAGGCTCTGGTCTCACGGCCAGTATAATCTTATGTGGGGTTCATGTTGTCATCTCTATATACGGTATATATATATATATATATATATATATATATACATATATATATGTCTCTTCATCCGTCTTGTCTTACCATCATTCATCCTCATCTTCACGATTAGCTAAAAAGGGTAGAAGAGTGTAGTAAAATGTACTAAATCAACTAATCACTCATTGTAATAGCAAAATATCTTGACCACAAGTATAATTACTTCACTTTTCATTCTTCTTGACCGACTTGTTCATTTATTTACTTTTTCTTGGCTTTCATGACTGGCAGACACCCTGAATATAGACTTACCTTCATCCAATAACGAATTTTTAAAACGTGTAAATAGTACTTTGAAGAATAATAGATATACATTCATTTGCTTTTCCTATATTTATAGCCAATTAACAAAACCCACTCTTAACGATTAATATACGCATTTCTGAAATAAATTATGACCTTTTCATTTTGAATTGGTTTACCTGCCTACGTAGTTCTCAAGATTGAATTCCACCCTTGGCTGTAGTCCGTAATGTAACTTAAAGTATAATTGTTTTACCAGTAACAACATTGTTGGTGTTTTTGAACTGGAGAGAGATCTCTACTCTGTCGTTGGAAGATTAAATATAAAAATGTAACAATTCTATGAGAGAAAAACTGGATAATTTCACAATAAATATGGTGAAACTTAAATGTTAGCCTTTTCTGGGGACACAGACGTGAAACTCAAGTTCCGCCCTTCGATGCACCACGTGACAGGACAGGAAGCAAACACAACCAAACCTGACTTGCCTACTTTCTTAAGCAGGCAATAGAGGGAAGTAATTTTCCACGTGGGAAGTAAATGTGAATAGGTTAGGAAGGATAAAGGCCCCAGATAAGGCATAATATTACTTTTCGAATATCAGTCGATGTTTTCTCGTGACATTGATCTTGCTACTGTCGTACAAGATTGTAAGTCTTTTGTCGTCGTTGTTAGTCGAGCTTTTGAGTGCTGGAGGCAACGAGACGTCAAGTTGTTAGAACTTAATACAAGACAAAAAAAACGTTATGCTTGCCCGTATCCAGAGTGCCTATCTATTCGCATAAAACCATCTCAGTTGGTTCTTGCCGATAAAAATATTTCAAGCTGTTCACGTCCATTAACACGAGGATCGATCTTCAATCAATATTCAGCGGAGTGAGTGAACCAGAATTTATCCATTGTATTTGAGAGGAAGCTTGTAAAATAAACGATGATGTGGAAAGGACCAGGAGAGGAAGAGAGAAAAAAAAAGATCTCGTTTGCAGTAGAGAATTTTGAACGATTCAAAGCCGATGGTAGACCGTTAAAAGGTACCGTAAAAGAAAGCGGAGAAAGGATAGGAGAGAACAGAGAGAGAGAAAGGTAAAAATGTTGACTTTTAGTTGGGGGACGGTATCTCTTCGAACAATTCCGTAAAGACGTGATCTGTTTGGGAACTAAGTTGAAGACACCCCCCAATCCCCGTTCTTTTGCTCTACGAAAAAAAATACTGTTGTGTAGAAGCAAGGCAAGCTCCCTTCCCATCGATGGCTACAAGGAAATTAGGGAGGTAGAAGAGGTGGATAAAAAAACGTTGAAAGAACGGAACGTGTTGGATTCTGCCAAGCGGAAATTTTCTATCCGGTAATTTCGTTCCTTTATTTCTCTGTTATGTGTTATTTTAACCGCGAAGTGGAATCAAGGATTGCAATTGCACAGCAAAATTTTCTTTCGACTTCCATTGCGGGATTCCTCTATCGCGATAGGAATTTCCTTCCAAAATCCACTGGTTACAATTGCTGATAATAATTTAGGAAGCCTCCACTTGTTTTACGTTCATATCGTTTATAGTACTTAGAAACTAGTTTGTGAACCTAATATTCTTCTTTCCCAACCATGGATTACGAAAACTTGATATTATGCCTTGTACTCACTGCTGCCTAACATACTCACATTTATTTTCGATGGGAAACTACGTACTTCCTGCTATTGTAGCTTATGCAAGTAGGTCAGGCAAAATTATGGCTTGCAAATACATTTCAATCGCAAATAAATCACGGTAGTAATTTTGAGTGGTCTAATTTGTGTTATAATATCAACTTTGTTAAAAATGTAATTTTCAAATGGTGCTTATTTACAATCTGTTGGATAGCAGCAACAAATTTTAATTTGAATCTGATAAAACTTGTCATACAATATAGGCCGATGAGCAAGAATTCCTCTAGGGAATTACAATAATTTTCACGGTAGATGATGCTGCTTGTTTTTAAAAAATAGCTTTCAGTAATTTTAGATTTTCAATAACAACATATTAACCTGTTAATTTTTTTGTGCAAGTGAATACATTTTATAATATTAAGTATATTACCTATGCATAAATTTTAATTGAGCTTATAAATTTGAAAATATTTTCAATATTCCTCACTATCTAGAATTGTTATTTAGTATTAATAATGTGCTTTCCCACTTCTCTCCGCAGATCAATAATGCAGAGTCGACTTGGTAACCCTGAACCATGTGATATGCATCAATTTCAAAGTTAAATAATTACGTGTGTCACTTAAAATATTGTAATGTGATACATGCAACTTTTGTCATTGTATGATCTACATTTATTGGAGTTCAAGTAACACGTTCCAGAGAAATATTTGAGCATCTTTCCGGCTATATATTCCTAAAAAACAAAACACTAACACATATTGAGTTGTGTAGGAGAGTTGTGGGGCTGTAGGAGAGTTGCAGGGGTGTAGGAGAAGTTGATGGGTGAGGGAAAGGTGGAGGTGTGTCGGAGGGAGGTAAGTCGCCGAAGTTATGACACTAGAATTAGAGCTTTAACATTTCGCAGTAGCTACATTTTCTTAGAATTGCAGAGAACTTAACATGATTCTGTAAACTGAAAGATATTTAGTCAGTGTGGGTGTGCTAACTGCCGTAACACTCGTGTTCTTAGGCTTAAATTTCTGTAGCACTTGGAGAACTGAAATGGTATTGCATTACAGATCCTGCACACACATTCTGTTATTGTGAAATCAAGTTAACAAGGATAGCAAAACGGCAACATTGGAAATGAAACACTTGCGCTAGAGTTGGCGAGTTGTATCTTTGCGGGCGAGATTGATTCATGTTCCGAGTAAACATAAATTCCACGTAACTAAGCTCATCCATATTAATTAATAGCCCCACTCAATACACGGTAAATCTCTGTAGTGTCCGTAGCATGGAATGCACAGCGTTTACTTCGAAACTTCCAAGGAAACACATTTCGAGACTTTGAATAATTACGAGAACGGTAAACCCGGGTTGTTCCCTAGCGTAATCCTTGCCAAAAGGAACGAGAGGACGAAAAGGAACACAAGTGATAAAGACAGAATTTCCTGAAAAGAAAAACCTTCCAACAGTTCCGCCAACTGGTTTACGGACACTTACAGGCAGCGTGTTATACGGTGTTCCCTCTCTTAAAATCAGGACCCCAAGTCCTGGGGACTAAGCGAGTCAGCGACCGTAAAACCAACGTTTACTCGCCGCTTAGCGAGCTGCCCAATAAAATTGCCTTTTCTTTCCCTTAAACAGTGCCATTTCTACGGCTCCCTACCGTCTTCTGTTGCTCGGTTCTTCTCACGGCCCCGGAATCATCGGTACAAACAACCCCCTACCACTACTTTAGTTCCTGGCCAAGAAATTAGAACGCATAAATAGTGAGTTTATGACCAGCTCTTGGAGAATTTAAGAGTAGGAAAACAATCAAACCTTTACCCTTTCCACAAGGCTGGGAATTTTGGAAACGGGGGCTCGAGAATTCATTAATTCACACCACCGACAATCTTTCACCCCCTACGACGACAAAATATTGCCCAGCAGGTCTGTTCGAGACGCTAAAATCTGTGTTATAATGCTGGAAATGTTGTTGTGTTCACAAGGCCAGAGGAGAAGCAGACACGCTTAGGTGATTCGGAAGTAGTTTGTGGAGATGGCACTGGATGTTTCTCATCTTATCTCTGAAGCGTTTAGATGTTTTTAACCGACCTTCTAAGGGTTGTAGGTGCTACTTAACGACCAGTTAATCTTAAGTGGAAATTACGCTGTAAATTCGCATTGCAGTGTATTCCAAATCGCTTTTAACCACACGGATGGCTATGAAACATTACAATATTCTTCTGAAAACAGTGTGGAATACTACTGAAGGAAATTATTAGACAAATGGCAACTCGACATGCGCAATGCATTATTAATGAAAATGTTAGACTAAAGGTTGAAGTATTCAATTCCACTGGCCAGTCTAGATATTTGAAACTTCTGGGGGAGCAGAAACAGGTTTAATAATTTCCCTTGTCTCATTCTCACCCTATCCTCACGGCAGAAGGTAGTGAATCCGCCATTGGCCTCCACTGTGAATTGAACACCTTAAGTTCCTCCCTTATGCAGTGTAAGAGATACCTTGTCATGAGGCAGTCAAGTATCAACTTCTATTCGATGTAGTACACAGTAGAATGTTCCCTTGTACGCCAACGAAGCTCTGGCGCCTGGTCCCATACATAATCCTCTTTGGGACTTCCGTGTCCTGCTCATATGCGTTGGTAATTATCCATTCATCAATTTAATCTCATCACCATTAATCCTCATCGTAGCGATTAGCGAAAAGTAACAGGGAAGCGGCGTTAAGTAAATAAACAGGAAATACCAAGACGGTTATTTGGTTTATTTTACTTCGCATTTCTGCCACTTTTGGCTAATCGCGAAAATGAAGATAAGTGATAATATGATGAAATTGATGAAGGGGAACTTACAAAGAACACCCGAACCCAGGGCGCTATTCGAACCCGAGACCCCTGGCGTCGTAGCGCACTCTGCTACAAAGACGAGGATTAAACCCAAAATCATTACACGGCGGAAGGGTAACCGACATGCTATCGGGACCCAGGTATACTGTGATAGAATACAATGCAATATATAAGGTTCTCCTGCGGAGCACCGTAGTTTGGTCCCATTCGGTTCTAATTAAGTCACAAGTGTCCGCTAACAATTTTTTCCCTTTGCGTAACTCAGCCACCTTCCTGGAATTCTGTCGTTTTGCAAGTACAAAACCCATCCAATTTGCTGCCTCCCCCTTCTCTTGGGCCAATCATCCACCCCAGCTCCAATTCACCCTCTCGAAACCCTTCGCTACATGACTAGAGAGAAGCGCCCCCCCCCTTCCCCCTACCTTTCAGGTTGCGAATTCAAGCTCCCCCTTTTGGAGCCCCGCTGCTCACTCAACACGAGAATTACATTACGCTGTAAGCGGGCTCCCTATTGGTAATTGAGTATGCGAGCACAGAACAGTTCAAGTAAAGGGACCGCCCTATATTTAACCGCCTCTGCCTTCCTCTGGTACAATGCATGGACCATTGAATATACCGTGTGGAATTTCTACGGGGATGAGATACTTTGCATTTTTAACTGCCGAGCTTCGGTGGAGAAAAAAGAAGAATTGGTGTCTATAATCCGCGTTTAGAGGAGCTGTGCCCCCCCCCCCCCCCACATCTTCTGCGGTCTTTTTATTTTATCATGGGCTCGATCTTTAATAAATGGTTAGCGGTGAAATGCCTCACCGTTGGGGTCAAAAAGAGCATTTCCAATCTCCCTTGGTAAAGAATACTTGATCACGTGCCATAGTCGCATGAGGGTTTTATAATCCTTTAAGTAGTCCTGTACAGCGCGCAATTTACAAGACACATCGTATCGAATTTCTGGATATGGAATAGATACCTCTTGGATGCCGCTTGGATGTCCCTCCATAAGACATACACCTTGGATATCCGTCAAGGAGACACCCATTGGATATCAAGCAAAGATCATCAATGGATGTTCTGTGGATTATTTTTGAATATGTTTTGGACATCAGCGTTATGTTGTATACGTGAACGTGACGTCATCTGGACGTTTTCAGTTGGCTCAGATATCTTGTGGAGTAAAACTGGACTTAATCTGGATATTCATTGAGTTTAATTCGCACACGGATTTACTTAAATACTTTCAGCAGTTAAAGATGTGATAATTTCATTACGTAACGGTACTTAAACCTCCATCGAGAAGAACTCTTATTTTCCGACAAACTACCACACCTTAGCAAGCCCAGATATCTGGCTTAACGTTGTAAAGAATAAGATGTGAGATTACTTAAACAATTTGCAGGAACTTTCATGTGATGTAGCTCGGATATCTTCGTAAACTTAGCGCGAATGACAATTGTAGAGTTTTTTTTTTATTAAAGCTTTACAAACATTAGTCATCATGCGTTTACGTGTATTTCAGTATTTAATGACGCAGTAAAAGTTATAATAGTATTCTATTATAGAATATGGATCTTACAGGTTAGGGAATACCAACGGGGTATATCGTGCAGATCCAAATTGTTTATAATAGTTTTGAAAAACACTATGGTGGAAACTTGAGATTTATTTTTTGGCCAAATCTCATCTATATTACACAGACATTTTTACAATAGTTTCGTAGTATATGATTGAGATACTTTATACACCCTACATTCTCTACCTCTTGACGTTAATCATGACGAACATAATGTATGGTGAATAGACTAAATAAATCAGAAGTCAAACACACAATAAAACGTATATATATCTTGTCCAAGATTTGAACATATGACCCTTGACTTCGTATCTTTTCTTTACGTTCGTAATTTTTGCATGAGATGTCGCTATTCTGCTACTTTCTGCTAATGGCGAAGAAGGCCCCTTCCCCCCATTCTCCCGTCACAAAGGGTAACTCATTCTCAGGCTCAAGATTATGAGTCGACCCCTTTAATGCATTCGCTACACTCAACATCGGAATCCGTAGCATCGTGGTTACCATACGATGCCAAAGGTTCCGTTGTGTCCCTTCATCAACTTCATATCATCACTCGATTGACTGATGTTGAAACTAGGAGTATTTCACCCCACAGGGTATTTTTGTCCGTTTCTCAATACGGGGATAAACCCCCAACTAAAAGGAAATTGGGAACAGTCTCCTAAGAAGAAATAAAATAGGTAAGTTAAAAATTTTCAAAATCAATACTTGAAACTATTAATTCATTCACTACTTAACAAGAGCCAAAACTATATTGTCTCTTGAGAACTAAAGTCTCCATTCCTATCAATGGCTGAGGCTGTAAAGGGCCACTCAGCACCCAGAAGCAGTGTTGCCACAATATGAGGGCATAATTTCCCTTTCCAAGGGGCAAAATTTCCCTTTTTGCACTGTCTTTCCCTTCACTAAAACCTTTAAAAATAAAAGTAATAAATAGTACATAATGTGTACTATTTTTGAGTTTGGTGTCTCAAAAGTTCCATGAAATTTTGGTATTTTTCAAGCCATTTTGTTCAAAATTTGGTTCGAATTTTCCTTCATAAAGGGAAATTTCCCTTCATGTGGCATCACTGCCCAGAAGGACAAACACATAACAACACAACTCCACAGAGGATTATCATGACCTTGGGTCCAGGCGGCATAGCCTTGTTGGTCTGCTAGAAGCAGCTACCGGAGTGTACTACGGGTAAATGAGTTTGACTTTTGAGTACCTTACCAGAAGATCACCATTATACAGGGTGTCATTTTAATGGCACCCACGGACCACAGAAACGTATATAGGACATCAAAACAAACAACTTTTCTCTGTAACATTTTTCTCGTTGGTGCGTCGTTTCGGCGTTACAGTAGTTCAAAAAAGCCCTTTTTGCCGCCTGAATTATGGCAACCCAACACAACATTTGATAGGATCTATGACATCATGTCCTGCGGAGAAACAAAGCACGGCAGTGTTGCAAGGAACACCTAAATGTGAAAAATGACAAGACTAACAACCACATTATTAGCTGTAAAACGAAGTGAGGAACCGTCCAGTAGACCGAACATCCAGAGTGTCATGTCCTACCAGCGCCAGTAGCTTCCAGCGAAAGGAAAGTGGCCCAACGATACGAAAAATGGTAGAAATCGTATTCAAAATGAAGTTGTATTATTGCATTTTGTCTCGGCCTACATGTCAAATATCATCAACAACATTTTTTTTTAGACTTACAGCTTACATGTGACTGTTTACGCCCAGCACATGTCAAATATTTGCAAATCTCGTTACAAGGTTGATATCTACAGGTTTGTATCTTGATACATGCGTTGTGATATTGTGCTGCTGATAACGGAAATATCAGAGGTTCACGTTGCTACATTATGCTAAAACACGCACAACAGTAACAACCTAATGATGTATCAGAATCGAATATACTGCCATGTTCACAGTTGCAAACTACGGTATTACATGTGTATGCGGTGCGTTCATTTATTATTTACTTATATCTCTGTGCTTTCAAACATTTTTGTCACTTGCCTTATAATGCACCGAATATACATTATATTATGTGTTACTTACCTTTGGAATTTTGAGTTCCTTCATTGTTATTTTGTCAAATGTTCAGTATGTAACAGACAACTAGTATCAGAAGGATGAAGTGGATAGACTATACTGTACATGTCAACTTGGCAACGAGATTTGTAAATATTTGACATGTAGGCTAAGAGACTAAATTCGATATTACCTCTTCCTTTTAAATACGTTGTTTCTCTACCATCTTTCGTATAGTTGCTTCACTTCCCGTTCGGTTATTGAACGCGTTTTGCTTTGTTTTAGGGTACATAATGTGGCTGGTTGTAGCTATGTTATTTATCAAAGAATATGTGTGTTCCTGGCAACCCTGGCACGCACCGCTTTATAACAGGAAATTACATCACAAATGCAATCAAATGTTGTGTTGGGTTGCCGGCATTCAGGCGGCAAAACGCCGAAATGACGCACCAAGGAGAAAAATGTTACTGAGAAATGTTGTTTGTTTTGATGTATATGTTTCTGTGGTCCGTGGGCGCCATTAAAATGACACCCTGTATAATTACTCATTCTCATTTTCGCGATTAGCCAAAAGTGGCTGAAATGCGAAGTAAAGTACAATTTATCAATCGTTACATAGACTACGCCAAGAAGGTTTGAATTTTCTGATGTGATGTGTATTGATGGCACATGGAAGAGGTTTAGTATCAAGTCTTGTATTTCCCACCAAGTACACACTAAATTTATTGTAAAATGCAGTAAATACAGAACCCAATACGAAAATCCTTCAGAACGCAGAGTCGAATTTCTGGCAGCGTGGCGTCCACCACATTCAAATTCCCAAGTTACTCGCTCTTCGGAGACCCAATCAATTGACAGATGAGCCTTGCATTAAGGAAAGGAGAGGGTTGGGGAGGGACATTTCGAGAGGAGATGTAACAAGTCTCGAGACGACAAAATTGATTGCGACTGTCTATGGCGCCGACAAACTTTGGCTGCAGAGGAAGTGAAAGACAGAGATAGACAAGGGAGCGGGAGTAGTTTGAGAAGGCAGCGATATTCGCATTGAGATTCCGGAAGCTGTGAAGGATCTTTGAAAAGAGAGAAAGAAGTGTAGGTAGGAGAGCAAAAAGGATTGTGGGAAGCATCAGAACGCTTTCTGTTGTCCTTCACGTGAATGTTTCTTCTATTTTTGTTCCATGTTCCATTTTGTCCCTTTTTATCCGCGAAGGATGAGAGGCACGTTCCCGAGGAAAAGGTTCCTCCACGCGGAGTGAGGAAGATAGTCTATATCTTTTCTGAAAAGCCACCATCCGCACGCTATCCGTCTTCGCCATTGTCTACAGACGTTCTGCTTGCTGACGTCACAATAGATTGTCTCCTCTTTCTCTTCCTCTTGTCTTCCCTCCCTTCCATCCACCGGCACACCTCTCCGTACACATTCTAGGGCTCTTTTCTTTTGACTGTTGTCACTTGACAAATTTCTCCCCGCTGTCCATTGTCTTTGGGCGCCTCATCGCTCAGGACAGCCTCTGCTCAAGCACTGTGACCATTCTCGGTCGGCGGTTCCTTCCTGGATGACACCACTGCATTGCACTGTGTCCATTCCACTCTCCGCTTCCGGAGAGACAAACAAAGGCCCTTCCTGCAACCGCATGAAATTCCTCCAAGAAATGGAGAAGAAAAAGATATACTGTGGACATTCCAACAAAATTCTCTATCTAACACTTCCTCTTCGTTCCTTAAAAGCATATCAAGGGCAAAAAAAGCATTTGTCCCTGAAGAATCAGAATTCTTTTCTTTATGGATGATAGACTGAGAGAACAGGACAAATGGATTATGTTGTGTGATTCTCTTTTGTCCATATTTGTCCCAGGAAGTTTTCACCAATTTTAAAACAGAACTGTGAATTGCTATTTTTACTCTACCAACAGGAAGAGGCTAGAGGTTTTACAAGAATAAAAAAAAAAAAAAAGTAAAGTGTTCCCCTGTGCATAGCACCACGCCATGAAGGCGTATAGGGGGTGCGGGGGTAACGAGAATGAAACTTCAAATCCCAGCATCAAAAAAGTTCTTCTGGAGCTATACATGTCTTGCTAACAATCTTCAAGAAATAGTACTATTCCTCATAAATGTGAGCTGTGCTCTTTGAAACTGTTGACAGAACGGATGTAACAAATTTTCCTCCGTAGCTTGTTGTTTATATTCTTAATAGAAGCAAATACTGTTACATTCAGGTGCCATTTTTCGTTTGGCCACACGGAAAGCATTGGCGGAATAGCCAAAGGGAGAAGCAGAAAGCCATGTTGCCTGTTGGCAATTTCTAGTAGCTCGTTCCGAAGTTTGGAGCTTCTAAAAGACCACTAGCGACCCAGTTCGCCCGTAAGAAGTACTTGCGAATCATGCTAACCGACACAGAATTGTCAGCGAATCAGATCAGTGGATCAGAATTACCAACGGACCAGGCAACCGGATCAGAATTACCGGTAAATCAGACCACCGGAGCAGAATTACCAGCAAATCAGGCCACTGGACCAGAATTACCAGCAAATCACGCCACCGGACCAGAATTGTCAGCGAATCAGGTCACAGTGGATCAGAATTACCTGCAAATCAGGCCACCGGACCAGAATTACCGGCAAATCAGGCCTCCGGACCAGAATTAGCAGGAAATCAGGCCACCGGCACAGAATTACCAGCAAAATCAGGCCACCAGACCAGAACTACCAGCGGACTATCACTATTAGCCAAAAGTGGCAGAAAAGCGACACTAAATAACAACAATCAAAATCAATATAATAATAACTTATTTCGCTATTACTATTTCTGCTATTCAATTTTCTCAGCAAGTTTACAAAAAAATTCTGGCGATGTTGATGCCCGGTTCGTATGTCCACTGTTACAGACATATTGTCCCATGTCAGAAACAGGAGCAAAACTTCGTGTGCTCGAAGGGAAGTCTTGAAAAAGTACAACGCAGTGTTGTCGCTGATGTCTTAAGTAGCAAAACTTGTGGAAAACCTTCCTATACTCTATTTCATCCACACATCTGTCAAGACCCTTATGAAACCGCAACACGCAAGATTAAGATAATCTCGTCCTTCAGAAGGAGAAGTTTTTTTTGTCGGGGAATTGAGGAGATTTGCTTTTTCCCTTCAATATCGGAGAAAGGAGAGAGAGAAAGAGGAGGGTGAGGGAGCCTGGACACTCAATTTAAGGAGGACAATCGATCTAAAAAGAATCTTCACGGGAGACACATTTCTTTCTATAAAACCGATTTTTTGTAAGAAAGGGGATTTACTCCGTAATCCACCGTGGCTCACTAACAAGACAGGTTGAGAGCGCTGTCGTCCTTGTCTTGATAAGTAGGTACGAGAGGAGATGCAGGTGGGATTATTATGACAACCTATGACACTAGCATAATTTGAAACACCGGTGAAATTGATAAGTTCTCGTAAGTTTGAACTTCTTTCTTGTATGTATTCTTAACGTTTTTGTTAGTAGGAACCGTTTGGATTTTGAGGGTACTAGGGGACGTGCTCAAATACAGGAATTGTTATTATTAGTAATCACTGCACTATAGTGTCTGGAATCTGTGGGGCAAGCCCGCGGATAACGATAGAGAAGGGGAGGAAGCGAGTGCGCGCTGCTGGAAAGTGCTGGTAGCTGTAGCCGCGTTTTCGCCTCATGCGTTAATTGGTCGAATCCTCTCTAAATCTACTTGCGCAGAAGGATTGCTTTCGTGTACTTGTTACAGAGATATCCGGGACAGTGTGCAGAAGAAACTTTTAAAATAACACTGATAAACAAGCTGTAGATATCTGACATGATGTTTACATTTTCTAATGTAGATTTTCATGCTGATTTCAAATCTGAAAACCGTTTTGCTCTATCACGTCAGGTTTTGAAGATATCGACAACATTTTATTTTTCATGGAATACAGTTAATCGAAATTTTTTTCGTCGTTTATCGTTGTTTTTCATGCAACACCGAAATTTTTTTCGTCGTTTGTTAAAACAGTTATACTTAATGTAATACGTCGAAATATTTTCGAGATCGCATTACTATACTTTCATTTGTTTCTTTTTTATTTTGAGTGACAGTGGAGTCCAGAGGTTGCGTAAATTCAGCAGATCTGTTTTGCTACGTGTGCTGCTACGTGTGCGGCTATCTAACAGACAAATTACATCGGAAGTCTTTTACACCGTTTCTGAAGAAAGCATATGAACTATACTTTGATTCGAAGGTGGATAGTGGTAAGTCGTGGGCACTACAGTTCATCTGTTCGATACCCGGTGGAGGCACATAGTGGTTCGGATCCCACTTTAAACTGTAGGTCCAGTCCCGATTAGCCTTACTGTGCATAAAGTGGACTTAAAACACCAACTCAATCAATCAATCAAACTACAGTTCATCTGTTTGACATGTGCATGCAACTTGCGCGGTTGAATAAGGAAGGCAAAGAAGTACTGCTATTTCATCTGCGAGTGGGACAGTTGAGATAGGAAGCACCACTACATAAATGATATGATCCATATTTTTATGTGACGTCACAACTTTAAAATATGTCACTGATATATTATATGAAAGGACACGTAAATGTTGTGTTATTATACACTATCTACCAAAAAGTAATTGGGCACGTGTACAAAATGGTTGTCTGGTGGTGCGAACCCTGTTAGAACCTCGTGGAGACAACTCTTGCTGCTACAACAGCAGCCACTCTGTCAGGCACGCTCTAGACTATTTTGTGGAGGACGTGCATTGGAATGTGTCGCCATTCCTCTTGCAAGATTTCACTCAGTTGGACAATGGAATTTGGCCGCATCTCCAGAGACCTCACCCGCCAGTCCAATGCCTCCAAAAGGTGTTCTATGGGATTGAGATGAGGACTCTGTGCAAGCCAGACCAATCGGTGAAACATTGTTGTCGGCATACATCTGCATAGTAGCCTCCGAAACATGCCACCTAACATTGTCATCCTGGAAGTAACAGGGGTCCATTCCGTAAAAACGCCACAAGGTTGGGAGCATTTCATTGTCTATTATTGTACAGTATGCCTGTGAGTTCATTGTGTCACGAAGAACCACCAGTGATTCCACTAAATGATACTAAATGATTCAAATTAGATACTAAATTAACCACCATCATAGGTGCCCAATTACTTTTGGTAGATAGTGTATGTAATATTGCACCCTGTTTGTAATGTATATCTTTTGTTTAATGTTTATTGTATTTTATGCTCTGTTATGAGTAGTTTAATGTATCTTCATGTTTGCGAGAGTGCACTATACGAATTTGTATTTCTAAAGATGTATAGATGTCAGTTTTGTTGATAGTATCCTTTTGTAGATAGTGAGTGATTCATCTGTACTTTAATCTGTGTTCTCGAAAATAGTATAAAAGCGAGGATATCGCGTAAGAAATATCACATACTTTCGCCACGGATCGACGAAGCTTTTAAACTTAAAAGGAACTCCTCGGTGTTGTGCATACATCTTGGTATGGTAGTTCGGGGCGCAAGCTAGGCCTATGTAATCATAGGTACGCCGATAGCCATGCATTGATGATATGCACAATACTGCAACCATTCTACGTTAAATAATAAAGCTAGCCTAAGGATTAATTTGGAAATAAAAGACTAGAGAGCAAATATTGGCTCAGTTATCATTGCATATCTCTTGGTGTGGTAGTTCGCGGAGCAATCTAGGTCTATGTGATCATAGGCATGCCGATAGCCACGTATTGAGTTTATGAGTTTTAGTTGAGTCAATTCATCGACAAAGCGAAATCCTCAACTTCGTCTCAAGTATATTTGCATTATAATTGCAATAAATAAAGAATAAAACCTTTCAGTTTATACATACTGCAGTAATGTGGTTTTATTTCTCTGTGCTGTGAATTTTGTCCTTGCCTAACACTAACCCTGTACCTGAGAGGAGTCTATGTACTTCACCGAGTCTCATCGTTCACCGCTGAGTATTATTAATTAAGTTAATATTAATAGTACAATAATACAAGGCGTCTATTACAAGAACGTATCAAGTGGCAGCTCAACGTGTTGGCTCGATATGTTAGTGTACAAGGGCAAGACAATTGTTTAAAGTTGGGATTAATTGTGCAAGAGCACTGAACTTTCATAGTTGTAGAAAAGCACAGAGCTATTTCGCTTCGAAATGGAAAGGAAGCATTTGCGTAGCGCAAATAAAAATCTCACTTCGAGTTCAGGACTTAATGTTCCCGATTGTTGTCGGGACATTGATAAAGAAAGAACTACATTTGTGTGCAAGAAATGTACAAAGCTTCTACATTATGAATGTTGTGGCCTAGATATTCGAACTGAAAGCCACGAATCTACCGATTTGGTTTGTAAAGATTGTGAATCATTGTCTACGGATAGTTCATCTGATCCATTAAATATGTTAAAATCATTAAAAGCAATGATTGAAGGAATTAACAAGCAACAAGTCGAAAGTATGGAAAAATTACAGGCTGATATTAGCAATGATATTAGCAAACAGTCTGAAACATTACAGGCTGATATTAAACAGCAAACTGATTCCATTAACAACTTGAAGGCTGATATCTGTAGACAATCTGAAATATTAAAGGAAGATATCCTCAGACAATGTGCGTTGCTAAAGGATGATATCGGTAAGCAGCACGATGAATCTATGAAAGTATTAAGAGCTGAAATAGGCGAGATGGCCTGTGAGATTTAACAACTGAAGTCTAAGAACGAGGAAACTAGGGCTCGATTCTCTGAGGAAATCCGGCAGGCTAGGAAGATAGACTTTGATGAGTTTCTGCGTAGCTTGACAGCCGATGTAAATAAAGCCACGGAAAATGTTCGCACAGATGTGGAGGATATTAACTCTAGATTCACTGGAGAATGCAATAGGATTATTGAAAAACAGCTGACAATAGAACAGATGTTGGCCGAGATAGTGAGTGATTCATCTGTACTTTAATCTGTGTTCTCGAAAATAGTATAAAAGCGAGGATGTCGCGTAAGAAATACACTTTCGCCACAGATCGACGAAGCTTTTAAACTTGAAAGGAACTCCTCGGTGTTGTGTATTAGTGCATACAGACAGCTGTGTTGCAACATGTCCCTCAAAATTCATCTCTCCGACTCACATCTTGACTTCTTCCCGATAACCTAGGTTCAGTCAGCGATGAACATGGTGAACGTTTTCATCAGGACATCTCGGTGATGAAATCACACTATCAGGGTCGATGGAGTGCAGCAATGTTGGATGCTTCAGCGCGACATGCCAAATGCTCAGCACCAACGCAACTCTAGCCAAGAAATTCAAACCAAACACACCTTAACTTAAGGACGTACATTCTATATGTATGTAGTTTATGTGTGTATTATACCTTCAACTAGATGTTACTATATAGTATGTGTGTCATGTGACGCATTTGCACTATTTTCTCAGTTAAAGCCATTTTCATTAGTACTACCTATGTCTGCGAGTTGTTTGCCTTGATACAATGTTCAACATATATAAATGGTTAATGTCGTATATCTCAAGAATGGTGGGTGTTACAGACAAATGGTTTGCATATTTTGAATCAGCATGTTTCAATTGTCTTAGAACGCGTGTTGGATACCAAGATATCCGCCAAAATTTTTTTTTGTTAATCAGTGTAATATTAAAACTACACGTTAGTTCATTTCACTTGATTTTTGTTATTTAATGTCGCTTTCCAGTCACTTTTGGCTAATCGCGACGATTATCCCCCCCTCCCCCCGGCGTCCTAGTGTGCTGTACTGATCACTGCACACATTCCGCCATGGAGGTGGGCCCTACACGTTTTCTACCCCTTGGATTAATAGTGATAAGGAGAACGGATGATGAAATTAATAAAGAGACCAACAAGCACAAGTGTTTGAACAGCTCATTAGTCAAAATCAAAATTGGGCAACTGACACTCGTGTGCTTGTACTATGCACCTCAAGGCCAGTAAGCAGCACAGCATGAGTGAGAGAGCAACTTAACGTTGAGAGGTAAACAGGCGAAGTCGCCTTCCTTACGGAACTACTAGAGGAAATGGTCTAAAATGGGCCCCCTTTTTATGTTGTCATTTTCGGAGGGAAAAAAAAATTATATATCAAGCACCTGCCTTTAAAATGCATATCTATTAAATATACACTAAAATGTAGCATGCCAAAGTATAGAAGGTCTCCTCCAATTTTTTTAAAGAAAGAAATTTCCAAAAAATAGTAAAATGATGTATTTAAAAATTGTGGTCTAAATATGGGCTACTAGTGGCAATTTCACAAAAAGGAATTAGATTTTTTAAAAAACAGTCATTTATCGCTAAAACATTATAAAATTCATATTTATGAATAATCTGCTGTTTTAAAAATTAACCGGGAATGGGAAAGATCGAAATTAAGAAAAACATCCAAATATTTGTTGAAAATGTGATCTCAACATTAGACCTCATATCATAGCCCATATTTAGATCATCACGCTATGTTTCTTCTTCAATTTATTTTCGCTCTCTGTGGTACATATTTTACAAACAAATCATGGCATTATAAAAGCCCATATTTGTTTTATGTACCGCTAATAACCCATACAAAGCAGACGAGAATTCAGAAAACGATGAGTTAAAACATACCTGCAAAAAGTTTTCGAAGGTCGCAATTCTATAACAATTCCAAGGCCGAAAGTGACCACCACTTTCTCTTGCGAATTGGCGCCGCATCCTTTGTCCTTGACAGGTAATCAGTTCCCATAGACTCTGCTAGGCTGCAGCACCCGGTAGCGCTGATAACTCCAAAACCCATATTTAAACTTTCGCCCATATTTAGACCTTTTCCTCTACTTTGTTCTTCTGCAATGGTTACAATTCCACTCTGCATTATTACCCACGAATAAGATGACGGGATGTTTCTCCACTGCAATAACGAGACCGTCGAAGCCTCCTCGCTCGTTCACTCAACCCCTGTCCACCCCTCTATCAACGCTACAGTACAGCTACTCGCTATGTAGCCCACACGAAAGCGCTCTTTCACAAACACGGTGCGTTGACCAAGCCTGGTCTAATCACTCCGCCGCAAAGGCTGGTGCACTTAAAGTACCATGCATAGAGTCAAATTAATGAACAACGGTGCTTAATATCATCTATCTCTTCCCTATAGCTTCAACGCCTGCTCAGTGGCGACGTGAGAAAACTGCCATCAAGGTGTCCCGGGTTCGAACTCCGGTGGGGGAACACGAGCAGTGGTTTATGTCCCTGTTTAAACTGCTCCTTCTCAGAGAAACTTGAGCAAGAACTCGGAAACGGGTGGATGGACAAGAAAACCCCAAGAATCTTCAAAATTTACCGACCCAATTGCGACAATATAAATCATTTCACTTGTACCAATATAATTGGTTGTAAATTTCTTTTGCAATTTTCGACATAAGGCTGCATAAAAAAAAATCTAGAAGCCAACAAGGCGGACGAAAGAATCGCACATCATTCGCTATTTACTTGAAAGAGAAAAGCAACAATATTTATTTCACAGTACAAGAGACAAAGTAAACGTATAAATTACTTCAAAATCCGTTTGTACGAATATATCATATGTAGCTGAACGAACAGTCGACGCACAGTATTTATTCCCTCCCCTTAATGTATGTGAGTTGGGAAACTCTTAAGGAACACAGGAAGCGGGGAGACAAATATCTCCTGATTTAAGGCCGTCCTAAATAAGGATGAGAAATATCTCCCGGCTTCTCTCATCATTGTAATCTCCCTCTTTTCCATTATAGTGTCGTCCTTGTGACATCAATAACGAATTAAAAGTTCGCAAAGGATGAGGGATGGAGGAGAGCAAGAGAGGAACAACTAGAAAGGAAAAGGGGTATATTTCTTCTCCTTGCCATTAGGAAGAACACAATGATATATATATATATATATATATAGCATTAATGCAATTATAATTGATACTCCAGGTCTTAACAATGGACACAGATGCCTGAAAATGATTCATGGAAGAATGGGATGACTTATTGGTCTTAATGTAGTACTTCAGAGACTGTGGAAACAAAATGAATTAGTCACATGGCCAAGTACTTCTCCTGCAACTTTTTGGACACCCTTGTTAATATTAGTGACAATCAGTGGCGGTGATTGGGTTCAAAAACTGTGGGGGCAAGAGTAGATAAGGTTCAACATAGTGCGGGGACAAAAGTGGCGAAAAATGGGGAGGCAACTGTTCCCCGAAACCCCCTAATAGCCGCCACTGGACTGTTAATGTTTTTTTAATAAAAGTTTGCCCTTAGTAGGTG
This sequence comes from Lepisma saccharinum, assembly GCF_977018435.1. Taxonomy (NCBI): domain Eukaryota; kingdom Metazoa; phylum Arthropoda; class Insecta; order Zygentoma; family Lepismatidae; genus Lepisma; species Lepisma saccharinum. Next base: position 92,642,087 of record NC_139232.1, on the reverse strand, counting down.
TAAGAGAGAGAGCGAGAGAGAGGAACAGGAGAAAGGGCGAGAGAAGGAGACAGGGAAAGGGAGGAAGAGAGAAAATAGGGGTTGACAGAGAACCCTAGAGAGAATCAGACAGAAAAGGAGTGAGTGAGAGAAATAAAATGATAGAGAGGAAAAATGAGAGAGAGAATCATATGGAGAGGAAGGTGAGTAAAAGAGAGAGAAAGAGAGATAGAAAGGGAGAGATAGAAAGGGGGAGATAGAAAGTGAGAGGAAGGTAGATATATAGATAGATTAAGATAGATAGAGGTAGATAGAGCAAGCGAGCGAGAGTTGTGTGGACACGGTTGTACGTCCAATTGGAAAATATACATCATTAAATCATATACATTGTTCTTTAAACAACGTTCTTATAATAATATCTAAACTATCAGAATAACAGGAGAAATGCTATGAGATGAAAATATAATTTTTTGTTTATTTATTCGTTGATTAGCAATTCATTAAAAACAAAGGAGATAAAAAGGATGACAATGGAATTTCATAATTATCAATGTTCGTTTTTACACACATCCCCGCAACAGATTATACAATATAGAAGTGCAAAAACCAATAGTAACAAGAGCAAAATATAGGCCAATATAAAAGTATAAATAATTATAAGGGAGTCCAAATGTAAAAATCCACGTTCCGTATTTTTTTAAATCTATTTTCTATCCCTGGCATCCAAAAGTAGGTCTTAGCCAGGATACCAGACGAGATGGAGTATCGGTCACCAACAAGTAAATCTCTCAGACACACCTTACACTACGAGGGACGTTCATAAGGTGATATTTTTTGCTTTTTATTTGCATGTTTGTTTCAAGATTTTGCACTGTGGAGAAGACTTTGTTCCTTTAGCTATCGAATCGGTACATATTCTGCGCGTAGGAGTTCTGCGGAACACCGCTGGAGGGCCAGAAAACCAAGATGACGCAGCCCGTGGAGCCAGTTGAAGTTCGAGGCTAAATCCACGATGAACGTGCGGCGGTGTACGGAGGAAATGTTTCATCTACAGAGGTAAGGTGCGTATAAGGTTTCACTGTGGTGCAACAAGACTGCAAGATGAAGAATGCAGCGGACGGCCTTCTCTCTCGGAGGAATCCGGAATTTTTAAGAAAGTACAGTCGCTCCTGCTCACAGACCGTCGTTTTACCATTGCAGCCATCGTAAGGGAGGTGAACATTACTTAGGGGTCAGTATTTAATAGAAAACATAATGCTGACGAAAGGAGTGCAGCTTCTCCACGATAATGCCCCCGCCCATTCTGCTCAGGAGACAGTCACTTTGAGTTTCGAAATTCTCCCTCACCCTTAGTGTTCCGTGGACCCCGCACCAAGCGACATCTTCCTTATTACAGAAGCCCTTGCGTGGGAGACATTTCGATGACAATGATGAAGTCATTTCTGCGATGTATGACTTCTTGGGCAGCCAGACACAGGACTTCTACAACAACGGCATCAGCATGTTGCTACAAGTTTATGTGGAGAAAGACTGAATCATTCATAAAAAGTCATGTGTGTTACTGTATTATTTCTTGGCAATAATTACTACTTTGTGAACGTCCCTCGTATAACTATACGTATCAAACCCATCGCCAAAAGTCCTGAGATTACTGATAGATGGCACGATAGAAACAAATATAACATCCTGAGGAAAGAGATCGAATCAGTCTCTGAAACGTAGATACATGTAGAAAATTTTTAAAAAATCTATTAAAAATCCAACAATTCAACATCAACTTTTGGACACTATTGATAAGCTTGAAAGGAGAACTTTTCTACTGTCATGCACGTTAATACCTTGACAAAATCAACATCAATAAATATTGACAAAATAATCACATGCTGAAAGATCCTTAGTCTGAGAGCTAGTGCTGAATTCAACAATATACTCGTACAATTCAAAGTTGTAATGTGTACAAATGAAATGTTTATTCCCTCTACCTTAGGTTCGTGACACAGGAAACGGGGGAGTAATGTGTAACATCAAACAGACCCCACAGGAAATGTAGCTCCAAAGAATACCAACGACAATGTTATTGGTATGTATTTGTGCACGCACGTGGGCGTATGTATATATATAAGTAGTATTGATGTACGCCAACGTCTGTTTGTGCCCTCAGGCGTTTAATATTCGCAATTCATTCGCATGTACTTATAACTAATTTGCACGGGTTTTAATTAATTTGCACGTACTTAGAATTCATTTGCACGTATGTACAATACTTTACATTTATGTATTTGCATGTTTATAACTTTTTATGAATATATAATTATTTATTTTATGAAAAATATGTATATAGAAGGTAATTAGAGGTACTAAACGCTATGCATATGTTTTTATATTCATTACTGCAAAGTATGTAATGTATGAAACTATAATAATTAATGTTTATAATATTGAAAATAAGTTTTCTATGGTTTATGAACCGCTATGAACGATGGTAATGGCTGTAGGTACAGGTTCAATTACGATTGGGGACGGTCCCGGTATTCGAACCCGCGATATGTAATATTATTAATTAGTACTATGCAGTAATTGCATTATATTATGAAACACGATGGTGCAACACGCTAGACAGAATACTGTCTCGAGAATTTCGACTCCGCTCTGATGCCAGACAGAGAGAATGAATTAATATTCAGCGCAGGTAGAGAAGAAAGGAATTTTGGGGAAGCGCGCTCAAGGTCAAATGACGTCACAACGTCAGGACAAAGAAGGAATCTGATTGACCAATCAGAGAACGCGTCGGTAGGTTTTCAGAACCGGTTTTTTCAAGGTTAACCAGTACGCAATAACAGGGGAAAGCTATGCAATACTGTAGGGCAGGGGAGGGATTGAGCCAGACAACAAAGAATGTCTGAGAATGCGCAGCAAGGGTCAAATCTCTGAAGCTATGCGGTTTCCGCCGCCAATTAATATTCCGCTCAGGTTTGCCTCCAAGGCACAGGACGCTTTAGCGCAGGTTTTTTTTATCTGTACTATGAAGAAGGGAGATCTATTAGGGACGGGGCCTACAGTTTTCACCATTTGCTTTTATCACGGGGTAACGAACCTAGGACCCTTTGATTATTGATTTAGGTAGTAAATGTATGTTACTGTGTGCTATTTAACTTAATTTTGAGTTTATTTTTTACCAAACTTTGACTTTATGTCAAATCTTTTACAAGTTTTTATGTATTTTTACCAAAATAACACTATTTATACTATTCAGGCAACATTTTTTATTAAATGTTGGACTCGCAAAGACATTTTTTCAACTTTTAACTTATTATTTTACAATTTTATGTTAATTTTTTTACCAAAATAACACTATTTATACTATTCAGGCAACATTTTTTATTAAATCTTGGACTCACAAAGACATTTTTTTCTACGTCTAACTTATTATTTTACAACTTTATATTAATTTTTTACCAAAACAACACTATTTGTACTAATCAGGCAATATTTTTTATTAAATTTTGGACTCGCAAAGATATTTTTTCAACTTTTAACTTATTATTTTACAACTTTATGTTAATTTTTTACCAAAATAACACTATTTGTACTATTCAAGCAACATTTTTTATTAAATTTTGCACTCACAAAAAACATTTTTACAACTTTTTAACTTATTATTTTACAACTTTGTTAATTTTTTTACCAAAATAACACTATTTGTACTATTCAGGCAACATTTTTTATTAAATTTTGCACTCACAAAGACATTTTTTCAACTTTTAACTTATTATTTTACAACTTTAAGTTAATTTTTTACCAAAATAACACTATTTGTACTATTCAAGCAACATTTTTTATTAAATTTTGGACTCACAAAGACATTTTTTTCTACGTTTAACTTATTATTTCACAAGTTTATACCTATTTTTAACCTAAATAACACTATTTACACTATTCAGGAAAGACTTTTAGTTACATTTTCGACACACAGAGTGTGTGATCTCAACTTCTATCTGTTTATTTCACAAGTTTAGGCTTATTTTTACCAAAATAACACTATTTATACTATTCAGGAAAGACTTTTAGTTATATTTTCGACACACAAAGTGTGTGATCTCAACTGCTATCTGTTTATTTCACAAGTCTAGGCTTATTATTACCAAAATAACACAATTCAGTCTGTTCAGGAAAGACTTGTAGTTACATTTTCGACACACTAAGTGTGTGTTCTCAACTTCTATTTGTTTATTTCACAAGTTTAGCCTAATATTACTCAAATAACACAATTTAATCCAGTCAGGAAGGATTGGTTATTATATTTTGGATGCACAAAGAGATGTTTTCAACTTTTTTGCTGATTTTTTGCAGGGTATGTATTAATTTTTATTTATTTTGTTTTGTATTATATATACATTTACAAATTTTTAACTTAGAGTTTATTATTTATTTAAATTTTTTCGAAAACACTAAAGAAAAAGTACTTTTAGCTAAAATGTAAGCCACAGAATATATATTATTATTATTATTATTATTATTATTAGGGTTTACTGATTTTTACTATGCTATTTTTGGATCTGTATTTCTATATGTATTTATTTAGGTCAGGTTACGCCTGCTACGTAGGAAAGTTTGTTTATTTTAGAGTTTGCTGAGTATTTTGTTACTGTTGTACTAGGTAAAAGTTTTCTAAATATATCAGGTAGGGCTCCATTCATATACTTTTGTTTTTGCTATTTTGGAGATGATGCGATCAGCATCACTCTCCATCTGCTTTTTATTTTATGTACCCAATATTATTTTGAGGCTTAGTGAATTCTAGAGCCTATTTATGCAGGAGAGAGGGCTTGAAAATTCTGATCTCAGATAACCCACAACTTTTTGTCAGAGTATTTTAAAGGATATTTTATATTTATTATGTGCCACTAGAATATCAAAGCTTGCTTAATTTTTATGTCTGTAACGCTGTTATTGTATTTCTAGCTAAGATTTACTGGATAAAGTACACGAAATGTTTAACATTTCGACTATTTGCCAAATTTTTAGTGTAACAAAAATTATTGTGTGTCTATGAGGTCTGAAACCCCTTTACCGAGGGGTCCACAACTGGACGCTTACCAACATTGTTTATTTTCTTTTTAAATATAACCATTTATAAATATATTGACAATTCACAGACAAGACGAAGTTCACAGACGACTGACTATATGAACCATAGGTCCACTTGCTAAACTTTTTTTCTATGCTAGAAGAATAATTTAGCCTTATAGCCTTTTTCAAGGTATTTTTGAAGTATTTCTGGTTTTTTGGGTGCATCAACATTTGGGTTATTTCTATTTTGTTTATTACACGAGGCTACAATCACTATCTGAACACTGAAATTCTCTGATTGAAACTAAAACCTTAGGCTGTAACTAGGGACTTAGTATGTATATCGACAATTTATAGGACTACACGAACCTTACAAAGGATTGTAGGTGATGTAGGTCCACACGCCAGAGCTTTGTTAACCTGCAAGAAGCATTTACAGCTAATGCTACGAGGAAATGAGGTTGATTTTTTACTGTTTCACAAGAATGCTATGTTTTATACACCCAATATTTGCTTTTCAAGTAACTACATGTACCAGAAGTACTTACAGGCCAACTCTAACTAGACTTCGACTTATTCTATATCAGGTGCTAAATTTATAAAGAACTATGATTGTGTATATTTCTGAGGAAGTACGCAAAAGCAGATTACCCGATTAAAGTATCTGAAAAACAGATTTTTCTATGTAAGTATATTTTTATTGACTGGATTATTTAACAGATCAAACAGGAAGACTGCAAAATTAATTAAATGTAGTTCTATAGTATAGGTGGTTTCAGAGATATAAAAATAACAAATATAAGATTTCGCTTTTTTTTTTTTTTTTTTTTTGCTTCTGAGGCTAATCGCGACGCTAAGGGTAAATGGCCAGGAAATGTAACGGAGGAAAAACAGTCCCAAAAGTTATGGGCTGCATGTAAGTTAATACCACAGAGATATTACAGTAGGTGTAGGTTCTACCACCAGAACTTTTCTATCATAATAACACTGGTTATGCTGTACTGTTAGCTAAAGATGCTGATATTTGAGAAATTTAAAAGCTTACTCACGACTTGCTGTTGCAAAAGATCCGATGACAAAATTTAAAAATTGTAATCGGTCAGACAGGGACTCGAACCCTGGACAGATAGGTTAAAATCCTTACGCTATACCAACTAAGCTATCTGGGCACAAGGTATTCTTTTCTTCAAAAGTTTGTTATGTTAAGAAATATATTGAAACAATTGAGAACACTGTTGGTCTGGTTCGACAGAGAAGGAGACAACATTTCTAAATTTTTACAGACTGGGTGTATTTTTCCACTATAGAGGCCTTCACTATATGTAATTCGAAACGCTAAAGTTCAGCTAGCTTCCAAAATTGAGGTAAAGATTGTGTTTGGCGAGATTAACAAGTTACAATTATATCCAGTTACGGACAAATAAAGCTAAAACTCTCAGATTTACTGTACTAGCCAAGTTTTAGTAATATTTTCTTCATTTTAGTACAAATACCAAAGAAATAGGTATATTTTATTTATAATTTGACAAAATGTACTAGTATTTAATTCACAAAGTTAGGTAAAAAGCAGTATTTTTTAAAAATATTGTTACTGCCTTCAAATTTTATGTTATTTAGCCACTAACAACTGATTTACACTATTTGGCATTTTTAAATAGGAAAAGAAGGAATTATTTGTTTATTATTTTTACTTTATATTTATATTTATTTAAGAAAACAATTCTACAGTTTAACTTAATTTTAACAAATTGTTACTAATTTATATATCAAAGTTATGTTATTTAGAGTGTATCAAGGCGTATAAAGTTAATATTTGTACTTATCAGTTCAACTAACAATTATATTTCACACACAAAAGATGATGTTTACAGTTAAATTACTTGAATCAGAGAATAATATTTTACAGTAATTGATTCATTCAGCACTAGTCAGTACTTTTATGCTTCAGAAAGTTTTCTTAATTTTCTATTACGCATGCTATTTTGGGCTATTTTTAAAATGTATTTCTAAGGCAAACTGGTTTAATTTTCTGCTTATAATGCAAAGTTGACATAGTTTTCGCACAATGCATTGTACATTTGTTATATTCTCTACTTACAATTCAAATATTATGCTTATTTAATGTATAACTAACTAACTCTCTAGCCTTCTTAAACCCGAAGGTTCATGGCTGCAGCAACACATGCCTTTCATCTGTCCCTGTTCTGAGCAAGATCTATATACTCCTTTCCTTCCCTACCAATTTCCTTTTGGTCCATCTCTACATTATCCCTCCATCTTTGTTTTGGTCTTTCTATTGGTCTTTTACCATCAGGTTTCCCAACAAGAATCCTGTATACTCTTCTTTCCTCTCCCATTTGTACCACAGGATCTACACACCTAAGTCTTTTTGATTTAATCATTCTAATAATATCTGGACATGAATACAAATTATGTACTTCCAAATTATGTAACCTTCTCCACTCATCTGTCTCCTCATCTGTTTTAGGTCCAAATATTTTCCTAAGGATTTTATTTTCAAATACTCTCAATTTATGTTCCTTTTTCAATGTAAGGGACCAAGTTTATTTACTGTATTTAACTTTTATTTTTTGTAATTAACAAAAATTAAAAGCTTATACAGTAGTTATTATATCTTTTTCTATCAGCTTATTTTGAAATTAATATTATTAGGTATAGTCTTTGATTTATAACTATATTGCTTTTTTTATCAATTTATCTAAGAGTACACGCAGACAAACACATGTGTTCACACTTTTATGTAAATAGATATGCCATTTTTCAATATTTTAGTATGAAGATTGCACTTTAGCTATTTAAGCAAGGGTAGGAAAGGTAGGATTTCTGAGAATTTGTTGCAGGATTTTGTTGTCCAAGTATAGATGAGAACTGAGCTGGGAGACTGTTTTGAACCTTTTCATGAGAGTTTGCATGTGAACTGTATGCAAATTGAGCACTATTGACTGTGCATGCTTCTAAGTTTTGCTGTTATTTTACATCAAGTCTGTGAGACTGTAGTCAGTTTTCCCATTTCAAGTAGTTTTTATTGATTGTATTTGTATATGTTGTGGGGACTTAGCAGTTTTATGTTATGAGTCAGTTTGTTGTAGAATATTTTTACATGATTGTTTTGAGATATTGAGTGTCTGCTGTTTTACTTGTAATTATTTTCCTTCTTGTGTTGTGTATTTGACTATATTTTGTCCAAGTTCGTAGTATTTAGAATAATTGTTATTGACTTGTAGATGTAGGGAGTAATAATCCTTTGCAAGATGCCCTATACTTTAGTCTGAATATTATTCTTAGTGTTCACTTTTGAAGCCTTAGTATTCCGGTAGTATTATTAATGTAGAGGTAAATTAGGCTGAAACGTAGGCATTTTTTCTGATAAATTATACTCACTTAGTTGTTTCAGCAGGTAGAAGTTGCATGATGGTTTACTGCTGATGATGTTCATTTGTTCTTCTTATGTACTACGTATGATGTAGCTTACTTGAGTAACTGGAATTTTCTACTGAAAAAAGGATTGCTTGTCTATTTTATTCCTATGTTGTTGAGTTTGTCCATAAGCAAGCCATGTTTTTTACTCTATCCTATGCCTTGGAAGAATCTAGATATATTGTGTTTGCAGTTTTATGCTTCTCTAAGGTTTCAGCTATGTAGTTTTTAAACTGTGCTATGGGTGTGACTATTGATTTCTTTTTCTGGATGCCATGTTGGTTCTGTGTATTCCTTTTGCTGCTTGAATTTGACTTAGGTTGTTTGCTTTTTTCTTAGATCTTTATTTGTTTATTTGTTCAGTATTTTTTATTTTTTTGAATTTTAATTACTTTAATTTTACATTAACTAACATATTTTACTTTAACAACAAAAGAATTTACTCTAGTATAAAAACTTCTTCTAACAAAAATGTACTATTATAACTTCTAATTTTAGAAAATTGTATTTTTAAAACTTTAACTTTGAAAAATTGATTTTTAATTACTTTAATTTTACATTAACTAACAAATTTTAAATTAACAACAAAATAATTTGCTATAGTATAAAAACTTCTACTAACAAAAATATACTATTATAACTTTTAATTTTAGAAAATTGTATTTTTAAAACTTTAACTTTGAAAAATTAAATTTTAACACACTTTGACTTTAACAATGTACTTTGAATTTTTTATGTAAAAAAATATTAAAAAATAAAAAATACTGAACAAATAAACAAATAAAGATCTAAGAAAAAAGCAAACAACCTAAGTCAAATTCAAGCAGCAAAAGGAATACACAGAACCAACATGGCATCCAGAAAAAGAAATCAATAGTCACACCCATAGCACAGTTTAAAAACTACATAGCTGAAACCTTAGAGAAGCATAAAACTGCAAACACAATATATCTAGATTCTTCCAAGGCATAGGATAGAGTAAAAAACATGGCTTGCTTATGGACAAACTCAACAACATAGGAATAAAATAGACAAGCAATCCTTTTTTCAGTAGAAAATTCCAGTTACTCAAGTAAGCTACATCATACGTAGTACATAAGAAGAACAAATGAACATCATCAGCAGTAAACCATCATGCAACTTCTACCTGCTGAAACAACTAAGTGAGTATAATTTATCAGAAAAAATGCCTACGTTTCAGCCTAATTTACCTCTACATTAATAATACTACCGGAATACTAAGGCTTCAAAAGTGAACACTAAGAATAATATTCAGACTAAAGTATAGGGCATCTTGCAAAGGATTATTACTCCCTACATCTACAAGTCAATAACAATTATTCTAAATACTACGAACTTGGACAAAATATAGTCAAATACACAACACAAGAAGGAAAATAATTACAAGTAAAACAGCAGACACTCAATATCTCAAAACAATCATGTAAAAATATTCTACAACAAACTGACTCATAACATAAAACTGCTAAGTCCCCACAACATATACAAATACAATCAATAAAAACTACTTGAAATGGGAAAACTGACTACAGTCTCACAGACTTGATGTAAAATAACAGCAAAACTTAGAAGCATGCACAGTCAATAGTGCTCAATTTGCATACAGTTCACATGCAAACTCTCATGAAAAGGTTCAAAACAGTCTCCCAGCTCAGTTCTCATCTATACTTGGACAACAAAATCCTGCAACAAATTCTCAGAAATCCTACCTTTCCTACCCTTGCTTAAATAGCTAAAGTGCAATCTTCATACTAAAATATTGAAAAATGGCATATCTATTTACATAAAAGTGTGAACACATGTGTTTGTCTGCGTGTACTCTTAGATAAATTGATAAAAAAAGCAATATAGTTATAAATCAAAGACTATACCTAATAATATTAATTTCAAAATAAGCTGATAGAAAAAGATATAATAACTACTGTATAAGCTTTTAATTTTTGTTAATTACAAAAAATAAAAGTTAAATACAGTAAATAAACTTGGTCCCTTACATTGAAAAAGGAACATAAATTGAGAGTATTTGAAAATAAAATCCTTAGGAAAATATTTGGACCTAAAACAGATGAGGAGACAGATGAGTGGAGAAGGTTACATAATTTGGAAGTACATAATTTGTATTCATGTCCAGATATTATTAGAATGATTAAATCAAAAAGACTTAGGTGTGTAGATCCTGTGGTACAAATGGGAGAGGAAAGAAGAGTATACAGGATTCTTGTTGGGAAACCTGATGGTAAAAGACCAATAGAAAGACCAAAACAAAGATGGAGGGATAATGTAGAGATGGACCAAAAGGAAATTGGTAGGGAAGGAAAGGAGTATATAGATCTTGCTCAGAACAGGGACAGATGAAAGGCATGTGTTGCTGCAGCCATGAACCTTCGGGTTTAAGAAGGCTAGAGAGTTAGTTAGTTATACATTAAATAAGCATAATATTTGAATTGTAAGTAGAGAATATAACAAATGTACAATGCATTGTGCGAAAACTATGTCAACTTTGCATTATAAGCAGAAAATTAAACCAGTTTGCCTTAGAAATACATTTTAAAAATAGCCCAAAATAGCATGCGTAATAGAAAATTAAGAAAACTTTCTGAAGCATAAAAGTACTGACTAGTGCTGAATGAATCAATTACTGTAAAATATTATTCTCTGATTCAAGTAATTTAACTGTAAACATCATCTTTTGTGTGTGAAATATAATTGTTAGTTGAACTGATAAGTACAAATATTAACTTTATACGCCTTGATACACTCTAAATAACATAACTTTGATATATAAATTAGTAACAATTTGTTAAAATTAAGTTAAACTGTAGAATTGTTTTCTTAAATAAATATAAATATAAAGTAAAAATAATAAACAAATAATTCCTTCTTTTCCTATTTAAAAATGCCAAATAGTGTAAATCAGTTGTTAGTGGCTAAATAACATAAAATTTGAAGGCAGTAACAATATTTTTAAAAAATACTGCTTTTTACCTAACTTTGTGAATTAAATACTAGTACATTTTGTCAAATTATAAATAAAATATACCTATTTCTTTGGTATTTGTACTAAAATGAAGAAAATATTACTAAAACTTGGCTAGTACAGTAAATCTGAGAGTTTTAGCTTTATTTGTCCGTAACTGGATATAATTGTAACTTGTTAATCTCGCCAAACACAATCTTTACCTCAATTTTGGAAGCTAGCTGAACTTTAGCGTTTCGAATTACATATAGTGAAGGCCTCTATAGTGGAAAAATACACCCAGTCTGTAAAAATTTAGAAATGTTGTCTCCTTCTCTGTCGAACCAGACCAACAGTGTTCTCAATTGTTTCAATATATTTCTTAACATAACAAACTTTTGAAGAAAAGAATACCTTGTGCCCAGATAGCTTAGTTGGTATAGCGTAAGGATTTTAACCTATCTGTCCAGGGTTCGAGTCCCTGTCTGACCGATTACAATTTTTAAATTTTGTCATCGGATCTTTTGCAACAGCAAGTCGTGAGTAAGCTTTTAAATTTCTCAAATATCAGCATCTTTAGCTAACAGTACAGCATAACCAGTGTTATTATGATAGAAAAGTTCTGGTGGTAGAACCTACACCTACTGTAATATCTCTGTGGTATTAACTTACATGCAGCCCATAACTTTTGGGACTGTTTTTCCTCCGTTACATTTCCTGGCCATTTACCCTTAGCGTCGCGATTAGCCTCAGAAGCAAAAAAAAAAAAAAAAAAAAAGCGAAATCTTATATTTGTTATTTTTATATCTCTGAAACCACCTATACTATAGAACTACATTTAATTAATTTTGCAGTCTTCCTGTTTGATCTGTTAAATAATCCAGTCAATAAAAATATACTTACATAGAAAAATCTGTTTTTCAGATACTTTAATCGGGTAATCTGCTTTTGCGTACTTCCTCAGAAATATACACAATCATAGTTCTTTATAAATTTAGCACCTGATATAGAATAAGTCGAAGTCTAGTTAGAGTTGGCCTGTAAGTACTTCTGGTACATGTAGTTACTTGAAAAGCAAATATTGGGTGTATAAAACATAGCATTCTTGTGAAACAGTAAAAAATCAACCTCATTTCCTCGTAGCATTAGCTGTAAATGCTTCTTGCAGGTTAACAAAGCTCTGGCGTGTGGACCTACATCACCTACAATCCTTTGTAAGGTTCGTGTAGTCCTATAAATTGTCGATATACATACTAAGTCCCTAGTTACAGCCTAAGGTTTTAGTTTCAATCAGAGAATTTCAGTGTTCAGATAGTGATTGTAGCCTCGTGTAATAAACAAAATAGAAATAACCCAAATGTTGATGCACCCAAAAAACCAGAAATACTTCAAAAATACCTTGAAAAAGGCTATAAGGCTAAATTATTCTTCTAGCATAGAAAAAAAGTTTAGCAAGTGGACCTATGGTTCATATAGTCAGTCGTCTGTGAACTTCGTCTTGTCTGTGAATTGTCAATATATTTATAAATGGTTATATTTAAAAAGAAAATAAACAATGTTGGTAAGCGTCCAGTTGTGGACCCCTCGGTAAAGGGGTTTCAGACCTCATAGACACACAATAATTTTTGTTACACTAAAAATTTGGCAAATAGTCGAAATGTTAAACATTTCGTGTACTTTATCCAGTAAATCTTAGCTAGAAATACAATAACAGCGTTACAGACATAAAAATTAAGCAAGCTTTGATATTCTAGTGGCACATAATAAATATAAAATATCCTTTAAAATACTCTGACAAAAAGTTGTGGGTTATCTGAGATCAGAATTTTCAAGCCCTCTCTCCTGCATAAATAGGCTCTAGAATTCACTAAGCCTCAAAATAATATTGGGTACATAAAATAAAAAGCAGATGGAGAGTGATGCTGATCGCATCATCTCCAAAATAGCAAAAACAAAAGTATATGAATGGAGCCCTACCTGATATATTTAGAAAACTTTTACCTAGTACAACAGTAACAAAATACTCAGCAAACTCTAAAATAAACAAACTTTCCTACGTAGCAGGCGTAACCTGACCTAAATAAATACATATAGAAATACAGATCCAAAAATAGCATAGTAAAAATCAGTAAACCCTAATAATAATAATAATAATAATAATAATATATATTCTGTGGCTTACATTTTAGCTAAAAGTACTTTTTCTTTAGTGTTTTCGAAAAATTTAAATAAATAATAAACTCTAAGTTAAAAATTTGTAAATGTATATATAATACAAAACAAAATAAATAAAAATTAATACATACCCTGCAAAAAATCAGCAAAAAAGTTGAAAACATCTCTTTGTGCATCCAAAATATAATAACCATCCTTCCTGACTGGATTAAATTGTGTTATTTGAGTAATATTAGGCTAAACTTGTGAAATAAACAAATAGAAGTTGAGAACACACACTTAGTGTGTCGAAATGTAACTACAAGTCTTTCCTGAACAGACTGAATTGTGTTATTTTGGTATTAATAAGCCTAGACTTGTGAAATAAACAGATAGCAGTTGAGATCACACACTTTGTGTGTCGAAAATATAACTAAAAGTCTTTCCTGAATAGTATAAATAGTGTTATTTTGGTAAAAATAAGCCTAAACTTGTGAAATAACAGATAGAAGTTGAGATCACAACACTCTGTGTGTCGAAAATGTAACTAAAAGTCTTTCCTGAATAGTGTAAATAGTGTTATTTAGGTTAAAAATAGGTATAAACTTGTGAAATAATAAGTTAACGTAGAAAAAAATGTCTTTGTGAGTCCAAAATTTAATAAAAAATGTTGCTTGAATAGTACAAATAGTGTTATTTTGGTAAAAAATTAACTTAAAGTTGTAAAATAATAAGTTAAAAGTTGAAAAAATGTCTTTGTGAGTGCAAAATTTAATAAAAAATGTTGCCTGAATAGTACAAAT